>NW_005843190.1:173305-180831 GCF_000455745.1 Alligator sinensis
GCCAGTGGGGAGAAAAGGCGGGGGGTCGTTGGGGGCGGGGGGGGAAAGGCAGGGGGGCAGGCAGCAGCTGTGGCTTTGACCCCCAGCCCTGGTTGGGGTTGGACCAAGAGCCACAGTAGTTGCCTGTTCCCGTTCCCTCCCAACACCTAATACTTGAATCCAAGATGAGGCGCTTCTCCCCCATGTTAAAGGGGCGGGACCTCATCCTGTATTTGATCAAATATGATATATGTGTTCAGATGCTGTCCACCCCTTCAGGCAATCAGTGGGGCATTTATTTTTATTTTTCTTCCTACCTTCTACTCTTATCCATTTTTAGGAGTCATTTCATTTCCCCATTTTAACATCCATATTCTCTCTCTTAGACCATAGTCCCAGAAATCTCGCTGCTCTGAGACAATGCACTTAATTTAGAATTTGTTCATTTCCACAATGCTATTATATTCCATTGGATTAAAAAAACCGTATTAAGTTCACAGTATAGCATCTGTGATCACCACTAGCCAGGTCACCAGGTTGGTCTTCTCTGGCAATTTTGAGGTGCAAAGAATAATGCTGTGCTGAGAGGAATAGACAAAAAGAGACAACTTAGAGGCAATTTGCAAGTCAATTTTCCAACCAACCAGCCTGTGTGTGTGACTTTTAAACATTTCCCGTAATTGCTTATTTGATGAGAAGTATGGCACTGACTGCATATAGATTTAGTGTGTCCGTGAAATGTAAGATGGGTACAAAAAAAAATAATGTCCTTTGTGCATAATCAGGAAATTAAACAAGAAAAGAAACTGACTGATTTCCAAGCATGATCCCAAGGATCCTGTTTTTCTCTGATAAAAAAAATCTCCAATTTTCAGATAAAAAAGTATATCTATATATTAGTAGTGTTTCATTTTAATCACAGAAAAATATGGATTTTGGATTACTTTTTTTAATCTGAAAATTGGGGATTTTTTTTTTTTATCAGAGAAAGCCAGGATCTCTGATGATCACCTACAGTCTCATTGCACTGGCAGGTGAGAATCAACTTGGTCATTAGAGAAGTGCTTAAACTACTTATTGGGTTGAGCAGTCTATTTTAGGGTGCTACCCAAAAAGTAGAGTGGTTAGTGCATTACATCTCACCGTACAGTAGCGATCTATGAATGAGCAATGTGGAGACAAAGAGATATTCCTTCCCCCTTGCTGTAGCTGCTCAGACCCGCCATTTTCTCGCCCTCACCCTTGCTCATACCTGTTAGAGACTCTTTTTAAAAAACAACACCACTTCAAGCAGCTATAGATTTGGATGCCACAGTAGTTTAAACTGATAAAATAGGATCAGAGCAGATGGGGTAAGAGACACCATGCTCACAGTGATGGCTCTTGAGTCCCACTGCCCTTACTTGTCTCCTAGCTGCTACTGCATGATGCAGACTATTGCAGTACACTTTAAAATGGGCTGATTTTCTCCACTAGGAAACTGAAGCTGCTGCAGACCATAGTAGCCTTGTTTGCTTATCTTGTACTGATGTTTCATTGCCCTCACTCATGGCATATTAGTTTACAGGTGAAGTTTAAGGTGTTCATTTTAACATATATAGTTTGACAGACTATTACTGTTGCATTAGTTAGTGTAGCAGAGTTTGGGCACAGGACACCTACCAGGCAACACAGTGTTCAGAAAAGCCCCTCCCAGCCTGTCCACCCAGGTGGCAAACCAGGAAGATGGCTGGGCCAGGCAAGAAATAGGGAACAGCTGGGGAATGCAGCATGCAACAGCCATGAGGCAGTCACAGTGGGCAGGCAGAGCTCCTGGATTGGCTGGCGGACCACCTTTATCATCGTTGAAGCTGCTGGAGGCAGCATGCAGGGGGGAAACACTGGTGAAGCTCCAAAGGAGTGAAGCCATGCTGGAACCACCCCTCCCCCAACCTCCAACTGGACAGGAGATGGAGCAAATGGCAGGTGGCAAGTAGCTTGGCCTGAGGAATGTGAACAGCCAGGCTGTCACCAGTAGGGCAGCACCCAGGGAACTGGGACGGGAGTAGCCAGAGCCTAAGAACAAAGCTTGGGAAGAAGAAGGAGTGGAAGGCCTGCAGAAGCAAGACCCCGCAGGCTTCCAGAAGGCCTACTACATTGTTGGACTGACTCACTGAACAAGGCAAGGCAAGCCCAGATTTGGGTTTTTTTTGTTTGGTTAGGAGACCCTAAAAGGAACAATGCTTTGGAACAGGATCCAGTGTTCCTTAAAGAGGCAACACTGGAGGCAAGGGGGAAGGGAAGCCAGAAAGACTAAAAGCTGTCAACATCAGGTATGAAACACTTCTGGAGTGGTGTAGGCAGGGTGTAGAGGAAGAGGAGCCCTGCAAAGGTATCCAATGGGATTGTCCTTAACTTGTGTGATGGACAACTTTGAAGACCAGGTACATTCCCATTCATCCCATTCTATCACTTTTATCCAGAGCAGTCAGCATTCCAATATAATAAAAGCCTTAGTCTGTCTGTCTGTCCATAATGTTTTTGCCCAACTACACATGTGCCAATTGGCTGTGTGGATGGGGTAGGTGTGCGGGGGCCAGCTGAGTTAAAACAGGAGCTCCTCTGCTGGCACTGCCTCCTCCTGTAGCCTCTGGTATGGGGGCTCCCTCCACCTCATCTCTGCAGAGGCTCTTTTAAACAGTGTCCCTGCTCTTTTTAAGCCCTCTGATCATGGTCCAGGCGTGTTTTTTGAATCTGCCTAAATGTCCAGGATTTCCCTTTTCTCCGGGGGTGGGAGCAGGGGGAGGCTGATGGGAGGAAGCAGGGAGCACACATGGACCTGCCTGCAGCCATGCAGTGCTCCCTCTTCCTCCAATCACCTCCCACTGCTCTCACCCCTGGAGCACAGCAAAATCCTGGACATTTGGGCAGGGCAGTGGAAGTGGGGGCTGCAGCTGCAACAGGGCAGTGGGGAGGGGAGGGTTGCCTGTTCTCCAGCGGGGGGAAAGGTGAGGGGGGCAGCGGGGGCTGAGCAGCCACTGTCCGGGGAGGGAGGGAAGTAGTGCGGAAGGGGGAGAGGGTCCGTGGCCAGGCCCTATCCCCAGGCAGAGATGCCACAATCCTCCCCTCCTCCTTCCTCCAGCCCGTACTGGGGCTGGACTCTCTCCACTGCACTGCATAAGGTGCAGCCACCATGCTCCAGCCTGGGCAGGGCGGGCACAGTTGGGGCCCTCTAGCAGGGCTGGGGGGGGGCAGGGGGCTGCGGGTCAGGAGTGAGGGGCACCACGAGGGCCCTGGGGAACAGGGTACTCAGTTTGGTGATTGAGGGGCACTGGCAAGGCTGGGGTCAGTGGGTTGGGATTGTAGGGCACTGGGGTGGGGGCAGGGGACCGTGGGTTGGGAATGCGGGTCACTGGCAGTGCCAGGGAGCTGTGGGTCAGGAGTGAGGAGCAACAGAAAGGATGGGGGGTGAGGGGCTGCGGATTGGGTGTGAGGGCCACCATCATGGCCCAGGGGGGCAGGGTACTGCAGTTTGGTGCGTGAGGGGCACTAGCAGGGCTGGGGTCAGTAGGTTGAGAATGGGGGGAAGTAGCAGGCTGTGGCTTGCCAGTGAGGGGCAACAGAATGGGCAGGGGCAGGGCCACCCTTTGGGGCCAGCCATGTAAACACTTCTTTGAAATCTGTCATTCATGATAGGCAATTGGCTAGTGCATAAGTTAAATGTGAAGGCAGCATGCCTCTGGAGCCTTCTAGTCCCAACTGTACTATTGGCCTACTATATGACTTCCTGAGTGAATCACTTCACTCCCTCTGTGGTTCACTTGAATGTTTTATCCTCTATATAATACATACTGCATGCAGATCAGAGTAGCAATGAGCTCTTACATAGCACCTAGCATGATGCTAGTTTGAGGTTTCTAAGCACTATTGCAATGTAAATAAGAATAGACGAGCATGGTACAGACCAGTGAAATATAGCTGTTCCTCTCCACAAAAATCTTTAGTAAAAGGTGAATGATTTGTACAACTTGAAGAGAAACCAGCGTACAGTTAATTATAAAATGATACTAGTAATATTATTCCTTATCAGCTATCAAGGTGTTTTTGGGAAGTACAAGGGGATGTTTCTCAAAATGTGTTTTTACCCTTAAGAAGTGAATATTTAAAATGTATTCTGTATTCCAAGGATGGTGTTGGCACTGAATTTGTGACCCAGATACCTTGTTCTGGGCAGACCCAAACCCTCAGACCAACCATGATGTCTCCATTTGATAATAGGCAAATTGTATTGATACACAGTGATAGCAGATAAGAATAATGCAAACAAGTCTATAGCTACCAGTCCCATGTATCACAGCATCAAGGTACATCTTGGCTAGTATGTGAGGTTCATTCTGAGTTACCCTTGAATGTCAGATGTCAGCAGCATGGAGGTTAGAGGCCAAGCCCCGCTCCCCATGGGGTGGGTGAGACGGGCTGGTGGTATGCCCTCTGTCCATGGTGGCCTCATTTTCCCCTCTCAGGGACCCTTTGCTGCTCTGAAATCCCTTTTATAGTCTGTCTCTCCTTTTCTAACTTCCTCCTCGGGCATCATTGATTGGTCTCCCACATTCTGTCCTATCAGCGTATTCCTTTGTTTCACAAACCCATCACATGTATACATCCTAATTTGGGCTTTCCTGGTCTTCTCCTAATTTAACCAGAAATCCCAAGGGCTCTTCAGCTGGCCACTGTGACCTGGTCAGTGCAACGTAGTTCCTTATCTCATGTTATGGAACAGTGTGGTACATGTCTTCAATTTCCCAGCCTGTGTGTCTGCTTGATGCTTGCCTGTGTCAGACACAATGGGCCTTGAAGGAGACTTTGCCACAAACAAGCTTTTAGAAATCAGTTAACCCTTGCTGTTATCCCGGACCATTGTTCTAGTGCAATATCCACTTTACCTACAAGCCAATTACCAAAAATAAAGCTCTAAATACCATTTTCTATCCATCAGATGGATAGCCCTACTTGATAGAGTCACTGCAGTGCTGGGGCACATTTCATCTCAAATATTCAGTACCATATCATGACTTCAAGGTAACTAGAAATACTGTTTCAGTCACTTGGTCTTTGGATTCCAGCTTCTAATGGATTCCCTAATATATGCAGTTTAAGTGGAAGTGTAACCTACTTGGCAGAGTGTGTGTGTCTTAAAAGTCCCACTCTGTGCAGATTCACACAGGATACAAGTTGCTACAGAGTTTTAAGAGAATTTTATAGCACTCACATTTTGAGCTCTCGCAGCTTTGTCAATCCTGGGTGTCAGCTAAGAAGATCACCTTTACATACTGAGTCTTTACTAGGTGAATGAGACTTGGGTTCATGTCTCTTCAGCAGCAGCCAATCCACTGTCACAGTCCAGAGGTAGATACAAGAAAAACAGTCAATATTTTGACCTCTAGATTCCCAAATCTGAGCAACAGCTCAGGCTACTTTTTTTGTTTGTTGTTAGCTAAGAAATTGCACTTCTTGACAAAGTAGAGCTGATCAGTGACATTTTCACCTCTTAACTAGATTACTATAATGTTGTATCTTTTAGTTTTAGCCTTAAGTTTACACAGGTGTTTCAGTTACTGTAAAATGGGTCAGGTCTGAAAGAATGAAGAAAAAGATTTTTTTCCCAGAGTTCTGGCTGCAGAGAGCAGGCACAGAGTCTAATCTTCAACTCTCCCTCCCTTTCTTTCCTGCTTAACTAAAACTGAAATTCTACTTGCTGCTGAAGACTGGTTGCCATGGGTGGATCTATGATTTTGAAGAGAGCTGAAAAGCTTCTAGAGCTTTGAAAGGGAGGTGGGAGCCCAGGAGCAGCTAGTAGACAGCAAAAATTCCCTAAGAAAGGTTAACTTGATTAGTGGAACATCATGACCATTAAAAAGGAAAGATGACTGTTAACACTTGTGGAGTGAAGAACAATGAGCCATTAAGTAAACTGACTCCCTGCCTGACAGTTGCTATACAACCTGACTAGTAATACTATATCTTCCATCCTGGACAGAAAATAAACTTCCTTGTTTAATAAACACACTCCAATTTTAGGGGGCTACGTTTTTGGGAAAGGTGCATGTTGTATGTGAGGAAAAGATGGTACCTTTATAAAACACCTCCTCTGATGAAGTATGAAATAACATAATCTGAAGCACTTTCATTGAGAGTACAGACTTAGGCAGAAGGCAGGGCAAGATGTCTCCTTATAAACTAAAGCATTCAGAGAGGCATGAGCTTTTATAGACTGCAGCTTACTTCATCTGATGCTATGAATGGACTTGCAGAGAGCAGGGATATTAAGTAGAAAGGAATAAAGTCATTTAAATTCAAAACACAGGGACAGGGAGAGGAAAAGAGTCAGCACAGAGAGGTAAAGGTAGGTAGAAGAGGTCCAAAGGAATATACAAATCAGTAACCTATAAGAGCAGTGATTCTCAACTGGAGTGATATGGCACCTTGGGGCACTGAAGGATCTATTGAAGGGTCTGAGGAGGCAAACCAGATGTGAGGAGATAAGCAGATAATCACAGGCTTATGCTGTCCCTGCTTGGCCATTCTCCTGACCCCCACTGATTAGCCCCTCTGCAAGGAGGTTAGCGCTGATTAATAAATTAGCTTTTGAAATAGGGTGCTGCTCAATTTAAAAAAAAATCTGGAGGAATGCATTGAGTCTGATGGCTTTCTTGAGCCTATGAATGTTGAGAAGCACTGCCACAGAGGGACATATGAGTTATAAAAGCTAACCCAGGTAGTAGGATAAGAATCTAGAACCTCTGTTGAAACCATACTTACCAAATTTGGTCTATGGATAATTTCTTCAATTTCATGATAATGTCAGTTTTAAAATGTTGTTTAACAACAGCTACTCTGAGGTCAGTGATGGAATGTCTAGGCAGGTTAAAACATTCTGTCATCAGCTTCTGTGTCTTTTTGGAACTGATGTCATATTGGTGTCCATTCATTTTTTCAACTAGAGAGCCTTTCTGTCCAATCTAGACAGCAGAGAGGCACTGAAAGCTCATGCTTCACTGAACAAGTCTATAAGGTAACACCCTCCCTTGCCTTCTGCCTAATTTCAGACTAACATGGCTAACTACCTTTCAGAACCTACTTTGCCATTTATATTGAAAAGATCCTTAGAGTGCTTTCTGACAGGGACATTACTAAACTATAAAGATCAGTGCAGGACACTTTTGGCTGACTCTTGGTTGTGATTGTTTGGGGTAGAACATGGCATAAGGTAGTTGATGTCATTGTAGACAATTCAACATGTTGGGTCCCATATTTGTACTCATCCTATGCCATATGCTCAGATGCTACGTGGAGTGGCTCACAGAAATCAAATGAATTATTAGACATGACATTTTTCTCTGTTATTGACTATATACAATATCTCTCAATATAAAAAACAATTCTAACATTTTGCACGCTAATCCTCATTCTGAGATCCACTGATGTAAATTCATAGATTCATAGATGTTAGGGTCAGAAGGGACCTCAATAGATCATCGAGTCCGACCCCCTGCATAAGCAGGAAAGAG
>NW_005843190.1:184043-189028 GCF_000455745.1 Alligator sinensis
TGGGCTTGATCCTGGCCTGGATTACCTCCGTCACATCCCGAATCTTTGCTCCAGGGAGGCAGCATACCTCTCGTGCTGAGGGGTCCTGGCGACAGATGGGCCCCTCCATACCTCTCAGGATGGAGTCGCCTGTGACGAGCACTTGTCGCCTCCTCCTCTGGGTCCTCTTGGATCTCTTGACCTGTTTGGAGTGTGAAGAATGTGGTGTTTCTTCCTGCCCAAGGGTTTCCTCCTCCCCTTCCATCTCCTGCAGGGTCGCCAGGGCCTCGTACCTGTTCTCCAGTTGGACTGGAGAAGCTGGTACCGATTCTCTGCGAGCTGCTCCGGTCCTGGCTGTGACCGTCTGCCACTCTGCTGCGGAGGGCATTCCCCGGGCCATCCTGCTAGCTTGTGGAATTGAAATTGCTGCTAGCTTGTGGAATTATTCATCAAAGATTTTTTTAAATTGTTGCCTTCCCCCCCCCCCCCCCCCCCATTCCATTTTATTTGAAGGTTTTTTTCTTCTCTCTTCTATAACTGGTAATTTTTTTTTTTAATTTGAAAAATTGTCATAATTCCAACAGATGCCACACAGAAATGGATTTTCAGGTTAAAGAATATTTTATTTAATGAAAACCCTTTGTCCCAGGGGGATAGTCACCAGGGGATAGGAGACCCTTCTTGCAGTAGGACTTGGGATGTGGGCGACCTGTCCCTATACAAAAAGCCCTGAAACCAGAGCAAACTTATCAGTTTCAGGCCGAGGGGAGCTGGACAAGCTGCACTGGCACGAAACACCCGTGCGGTTTGTGAGCTGCGTTTATTTCTGGCTGGAGCTGGCACAAGCAGATGATGTCATCCCAGGATGTTGCCCAGCCATAATAAAAGCACCAGGAGGAATTCCAGGGAAGCACCACGGGGAGTGTACGGTAAAGGTGCTTCCCACACTGGGTGCGAATGGCACCAGTGTGCAATGTGGGACAAGGCACCAGACCCACAGGAGGGGTCCTTGGCAGGGGAGAGGACCTGGAACAATGTTGGAGGACTGCTGGGGCTGCCAGCATCTTGTCTGTGAGTGGGGATGGGCTACAACCCTCCCCCTTTGTCCTGCTGTTTAAATTCTTTTTCTTTCTCTCTCTCTTTTTTTGTTGGGGATGGCACAGAGAGGCCCTGAGCTGAGGGCAAGCAGCTGGGCATAATTAAAGACAATTAAAGACAGTAAAGACACTCCAGAAGAGCAGGGCAGATCAAAGTGCCCTGATGGTACAGTGACTGGGAGAAACCAACTGTAGCCCAGTCAATGAGAGGAGCAGGGATTGACGACACAGGAAGGCAAGCTGCACTGACACCAAGTGGCCACCCTGGAGGCTGGTGCATGGAGGGGATGTAGGGGAGGTGGAGCCCTATGGATACCTGCCAAAGGTTGCAGCCAATCTGAGGGAGTCCACAGAAGCGGAACCCACCACTGAGGGTACAATCAAAGTTGTGGCAGGAGAGTTTCTGGGCCTTCTCTGGGGTAACCAGGGAACCCTCCATAGATCGCTGGATCTTGTGCAGTGGTCAACACCAGGTGCACATGCCAAGGTGGCATGTGAGTGCATCCTCGAGACCAGGTGGGTACACCCTTTTATTATTGTATGTACTTTATTATCATGGACACAAGAAGGGAAAGACTTAAAGAGGTAAGTGTAACTGCAAAACTTTATAAGAGGGCAAATGACAAAGGAAAACATTGCAAGTGTTTTTGCAAGTCTGCCTTTAGCTCTAGTTTGACACAAAGGCTGAAATGTGATGATTTCTGCATGTTTTCAGGTTGGTTTATGCTGTGGGGTAATCATATAGGTTTCAGTGTGGTTTCCTTCATTAAATCATCAAGGCCTACAGTATGTAGGATCTCATTAGGCCTTCAAATAATTTTTCTTTTTCCTACGTACAACATTTGCAACCTATGGCAAACACACCTTGCCAAGAACAATCATGTATTCTTCTAGGTTAAATACAGACAGTCAAAAAGTCTGAATTGATTCAATCTTCGCAGTTTAGTCTAAGATGCATAGTTTGAACCTATTAAGAAAGTGAACAGACATTTACTTTTGATTCTGGATATGCAGCCACATGCCTGTGGTGACCCAAGCCAGAAGCTGGGGGGTGCTAGAGCACACTTCCCTGCTGGGCTGGAGCAGATAGCTCCTTGGGCCAAGGCTAGCCCACCCACTCTGCAAAGAGAGTGGGGGGAGTATGGGAGAACTAGAAAGCATCCTGGGATGCTGGGGGACTGTGAGTTAACTTGAATCGAGGTGACCTGGGACAGCATGTCAATAAGACGATTTAACCTAAATCAGTTCAGTCTGTTACTATAGCCTTCCAGGTTTATCTTAAACTGGTTTCAGCCATTTTGAAAGCAGTTTATGTGCACTGAACTTCTGTTGTGTTACAGATTTGAACTGGTTTCCTATCACTTATACCACTTTATGCATAATTTCTGTCCCTAGCCCTGAGTTTGTGGAATGACAGATATAATCATGTCAATGTAATGTGTTTTATTCCATTCAGTATTTCCACTTTTTATGAAGGCACAGCAGGACTAGAGTGTGTTGTTCTTTCATGGTCTTTGCTAATAAAACGACCATTAGGAGTATTTCAAGACAATAGAAGTTACCATGCCGCTATTCTAACATGTGCTAGGTCCAGGTCTGTCTTTAGAAGCATGGCAGTACCTAAACTCACCTTTGTCTTTCTCCATTTGAAAGTCGACTCACTTGTACTCTGTTTCCATATTAAAAAAAACATTTTGTTTTGCTGCCTGATAGAACTCCTTCTTTGAAAACCACTGATTTCTGTAGCACAGTGGTCAGCATAACAGTGGGCAGGTTAGCATAAAAATATACAGCAATAAATAATTTTTCCATGAAAGTTTTAAAGGGCACCGCAATTTTTATAAATCGGCACAGTGAAATGTTGAACGCATTTCTGAGGTTCCTAATGGTATTGATTCAGACCAGCACTTTATTTTCCACTAGGTAAAGTGACTTAAACAGAGAAAAGCAAACATTACTACCAGCTTTTTTGCTAAATAGGTGAGCTGCTGGCGGAGCTGATACATTTCCAATAAAAATATCTCTTTTATATATCACAAAGTATATTAGTAAGAAAAATAGAGGCACAGAAATAGAAAGTGTCATGTCCAAAGCCAGCAGCAGATCCAGGAATAAAACACCAATCTCCCACATTCCAGTCAACTGCTCCAGCTACCTGACCTCTCTAACAGTAAGAAATTTACCCTCAAAATAGCCCATGGTTGCTGTACCTAAATTACACTAGTCTTATTCCTTCAAATCAGAAATAACCTTGCAAGATTCCAAGTACTGGCTAATCATATGGGTAAAAGTGGCAATGGTATTTCCTTGTTTTGTGCATTACAAATGTAAGCTGTATGGAACAGAACACCTCATATTACATGTCAGTATAGCACAGCAGTAAGGGGACTGAATCTCCTATAAATCCTGTGCACACCTTGGTATTTATTAAATAACAATTTTGATGTACCTAGATTTGCCTTAAGAGGAAGAATGGAGTGAACATATTGCACATCCTCTTTGCCAGAGTTTAGATGAAGAACTCAAAGACAAGTTTATTAGATTTATAAAAAGTTCAGTGTGATATCAGTAAAAAAAGGTATGAGGAAGTTAAAGTGGATGTTTCTGAGGGGGAGTGTCTAACAGTAGGAAGAAGTTTGAATAGATTGCTTAATTGATGGTATTAATTGTAGAAGTTTGAAGAGTGAAGGGATAAAAATAAAATATTTCATCTACTGCTCTCACAGATGTGAATCTATGTACAAAAATAACATTTAACAGGTAACATACAAATATAGAGGTGGCAATAAAATACCTAGAAAATTGCTTAATTGGCCATAAAATAAAGACAGGGTGCTGTAAGGTCAAGCTTTAGTTTCCATAACTGGAATATTCTTCACTGATGACAGATTATTTTTTCAAGGAGAAAAGGACTTGGAGAACTCCAAAGTATTAATGTCAGGCATACTATATACTATTTCAGTTTAATTAGTGTATAACCCAAGAGAGAAAGCACTACACTTTTAATAACAAGGGAATTCAAAGGTAAACTACTTTACATATAACATAATTTAACACATTACAGTTCAAGAGTCATCTCCAATTATAAGCGATAAAACTCAGAAATATTTACTTCTTAAGTGCGTTGTTACACTCCATACGAACAATACTTCAGGTCAGAACTGAGATTTGAAACTGAAATATGGAAAGTCTTTCTTAGGCCCCATGTATACATTACACTTATGGCATAATTAACCAGTTAATTATTCCTTAAGTTGTGACCCAACAAGGAGAAATGCAAAGTGCTGCACCTAGGGAGGAAAAATGTTCAGCATACCTACTGCCTAGGAAATGATCTGCTTGGAGGCACGGAAGCAGAAAGGGATCTTGGAGTCGTAGTGGACTCCAAGATGAACATGAGTCACCAGTGTGACGAAGTCATCAGAAAAGCTAATGGCACTTTATCGTGCATCAGCAGATGCATGACGAACAGAACCAAGGAGGTGATACTTCCCCTCTATCGGGCGCTGGTCAGACCGCAGTTAGAATACTGTGTGCAATTTTGGGTGCTGCACTTCAAGAGGGATGTGGATAACCTGGAGAGGGCCCAGAGAAGGGCCACTCATATGGTTAAGGGCTTGCAGGCCAAGTCCTATGAGGAGAGACTAGGGCACCTGGACCTTTTCAGCCTCCGCAAGAGAAGGTTGAGAGGCGACCTTGTGGCTGCCTAGAAGTTCATCATGGGGACACAGAAGGGAATTGGTGAGGCTCTACTCACCAAGGCGCCCCTGGGGGTTACAAGAAATAATGGCCATAAGCTAGCAGAGAGAAGATTTAGACTAGACATTAGGAAGAACTTCTTCACAGTTAGAGTGGCCAAAGTCTGGAACAGGCTCCCAAGGGAGGTGGTGCTCTCCCCTACCCTGGGGG
>NW_005843190.1:189058-209462 GCF_000455745.1 Alligator sinensis
ACTCTTTCCTGCCTATGCAGGGGGTCAGACTTGATGATCTATTGAGGTCCCTTCTGACCCTAACATCTATGAATCTATGAATGTAGCTGATCCCACCCCTAAGATGGCACCCCATCATCCTGCTCAACAGGATCTCTCCAGCCCCAGCTAGGAGAGGGACCTGCCAACTCTAGTCTTAGGGGGTGTGACATCTGCCATGGGGATCCTATGGGTGGGGTGCACAGAGAGGGGTGGGGAGGATCTAGGGACCATTGGTGAGGATACTGGGGTTCCTCAGTGGGCTTTGGAGTGTCAGCAGCCCTCACCATGGAGCAGGCTACTTATGTGGCTCCATCTGCAACCCTGCAGCATTTTCAGGAGGATAGTGGGTCAGGGATCCCCTAGCTGTCCAGCTCCTACACAGAGAAGTCCCTGGTCTTTACTGTAGAGCCAGGGACTTAAGGCATTGGGGACTTTACCCCTCTCTCCCCTAAAAGTTGCAACCTAGTTCTCTTGGAGGCTGCTGTGCTGTTGGTCAAACACCAAGTACCAACCCATCCATCCTAGTTACTTGCCCCTGGCCTCTTCTTCTCCCAGCTTGTGTATTTTTACAGAGAGGGAAGAGGGACTTTTTCAGAAGTTTAACATTCAATGGGTTCTAGTAAAAAACAAATTTTCTTCAGTAATAAAAACCAAGCAAACTGAGGCACATCTCTTTCCCACACTGTGGGTGCACCTACATATTTGCTCTGGCCCAGATTTACTCTGCTGTAAGCTACTACACAGTAAGGGTTTTTGGGCAGGCGTCTACACATGGAGTGATTCGGGAGAAGATTTGCAACCAGTTCCCTGCAGACCTGCAATGGGCCCCTGCAGCCATCAGGGGAAGCTCCATGCAGGGTGCACTGGGCCAGAAGACAGCTGGAGGGGCTTTCTGCTTCTGGGGTGGGGACAGTGTCCCCCTGGCCTGGCAGCAGGGAGTGTCTAGCCCTAGCTCCCTGATCAGGGGCCTGGGACTTGGAAAGAACTGCAGGGGAGGAGCATGTCTCATCCCTCTGTCCCAATCCACTAGTGGGGTAGCTAGAAGCTAGCTCGCTGCTAGCTGCCCCACTGGCAGATTGGGGCAGGGGGCTGGGACCTACCCCACCCCTGAAGCTCTTTCCAAGCCCTGTGCCTCAATCACCTGATTGGAACATGGGGATGGGACTTGCCTCTGACTGGGACAGTTCCCAGCCAGCCCTGGGCTGAACAAGGAAGTCTGCATGTGCAGCCCAGTGCTGGCTGGGGACTGCCCAAAAGAGGACAGTCCTCAGCCACCTCCAAGCTGCATGCACTTCCCTGTGTAACCTGGGGATGGTTGGGAATTGTCTCAGTCAGAGGCAGGTCCCAGTCAGTTCCAGGCTGGGCAGGGAAATGTCCCCATACAGGGAGCTCCCAGCCCCTGCTCTGTGATCACAATTGCGATCACAGAATTGGGGCTGGGCAGCTTGTTTCCAGCCTCACTCCATGATCACTAAGCAGGGGCTGGGAACAAACTCCCAGCCTACAAACACAGAGATGGAGGGTGGGGGGTAAACAGGATCCCCTGCCCCCAGCAGCAGGGAGCTCCTAGCCTGGGCTCTGTGGTCATGGGGCTCAGGCTGGGAGACCCTTGTCTCCCAGCCCAGGCCCCATTGTTGGGGGTGGGTGGGTCTCCCAGATAAGGCTCTCCTAGCCTGAGCCCTGTGACTGTGGAGTTTGGGTTGGGAGATAAGGGTCTCCCAGCCCCCTTCTTTCTGATCATGATGGCAGAGCAGAGTGGGGGGCTGAGAGATAGGAATCTCCTAGCCCCTGCTCCCTGATTGTGATCTGGAAGCAGGGGGCTTGGAGCTCCCTGCTGCTGGGGCAGGGGGACATAGTTGCCACCCAGGCTCCTGTGGCAGAGCCTGTCCTGGCAGAAGGGAGGTCCTGGGACAAAGAGCTATCTCCCACCCCCTGGTGGATGGCTGACCAGGAGCAGATTTTGCTCCCAGTCAGGTGTCCACATGAGCACTACAGTATCATTACTAATCCTGAGTAAATGTGCAGGTACCAAATTTACTTGGGATGAGGGAGGTTTACTGTGAAGTAAGCATGGGCACGTGTAGAGGTACATGCTTACTTAGCAGTAAACTATGCTAATGTGAAGTTAAGGATCTTGTGTATACAAGCCCTGTATTCCCCAATATACAGGTACTTCCCCCATCCCCAAAATTGGTGTCTAGCCAGCCAGGACTTCCTCCACCATGGCTTCCTCCTGATACCCCAAGGAAAATAACATTTCTGTTTACACCCCTGTTGAGCAAACTGAGGCTGCAGATGCACAGACCCCCTGTCTGAAGCTGGCATCCAGCTAGCCAGGGTGGCCAGGCCCCCAGTCTTCTTCCACCCTAATCCTCTGGTTTATTTTGCATCTGCCTCACAACCTTTTAGGTCAGGAGGTAATCTGCCAAGGCTTCTTTGACTGAAACTCCCTGCCAGCTAGTGTACCGTGGCACTGTACTGTGGCTTCCACTTCACACTGTGCTTGGTCGGTGTGCAGTCCTTACTCTGCCCAAGCCTCATGGAAGAGTTCCCTCCAGTTTTACAGGTGCTGTGGACAACACAGGAAGAAATGATGAAGAATAGCAGGTACGTTTTGCTCATGCTGAGATTTACACTAGTCCTGTGTGAATAGGGAACTATTCAATTCGGTTTCAGATTCGGCTGATTCAGAGACTAGCAATTCAATTTGGAACACTCTTCTGAATTGATTCGGCGAAATTGGCTTCGGAAGATTTGGTGCCGATTCGAACAGATTCGGAGATTTGGCCATAGAATATAATGGGAAATCAATGAAATATCTATAACGTTGTCATTTTTTGGCTGATTCAGATGAAACTTGCAGGGATGGTAGCCCCTTCTGAGGGCATGAAGCCTGACAAGCTCCAAGGAGATAGGTGCAGGGGTTTCTGGGAAACTGCACCTCAAAGTCTTGAAAGCAAAACTCATGTCACGTGTAAACGTTAAGCCAGAGCGGGGTGAAAACTGCAGGGATGGTAGCCCCTGTTGAGGCCACAAAGCCTGCCAAGTTTCCTGGGGTAGGGGGCTGGTTTCCTGGGGCAGGGGACTGGATCCTGGGGCAGAGGACTGGACTGAATGATCTTCCAAGGTCCCTTCCAGCCCTAGTGTCTATGTCTAGTATCTATGAATGAGATGGGTGCAGTGGGGGTCTGGGTCCCTGCATCTCTGGCTGCACACTGGCAAAACTCATGGCATGGGTGCTTGTGTGACTGACTGTGTCTGTGTTAGGGCACAGGGGGTGAAAACTGCTGCAGGCCTGCTAGGCCTGCTGTGGCCATGAAGCCTGCAGGTTTTCAAGGAAATACATGCAGGGGCTTCTGGGGCCCTGCACCTCTGGCTGCAGACAGGCAAAACTTGTGACATGGGTGCTTGTGTGACTGTGTCCATGTTAGGGCACAGTGGGGTGAAAACTGCAGGCCTGTTAGGCCCTTCTGTGACCACAAAACCCACCAGATTTCAAGGAGGTAGTCACAGGGGCTTCTGGGGCCCTGCACCTCTGGCTGCAGACAGGCAAAACTCGTAACATGGGTGGGTGACACTGTGTGTGTGTTCAGGTGTGTCCTCATTTGCACTGGGGCCAACATGGTAGTGTACCCCAATGAGGTCTCCTCCTCCCCTACAGCCTCAGACCGGTCCACCACTTTAAATGGCAACAGGTAAAATAACTTAGTGACTGAGTACTTTTACCTGCGCTGCTATATCCCTCTACCCCTTCCACCCTAGCCTGTCCCTCACCCCCTAATGCTTCCATTTCCATTTTCAGTGACTGGCTTTCTTGCCTGCATTGCATACTATTTCCAGACTAGGCCAGCCTCTGGCTTCTTTACTATTCCTTCCATCCAGGACCAGCAGACACCAACTTCAGGTGCTTCCTCAGCCTGACAAAGGGTTTTTCAACCCAAAAGTTAAAGTCCCAGGTAGCTAAGCTGAGCTCACTTGAAGCCTCACAACTTCACTGCCACCAGCAAGACTCCTGTCAAAGACATAACAGGTCTGGGCTTTCCCCCGCCAGTACTGTGTGCATGCATTCATTAGCTGGAGGTTATGGTGCCTCCTACCTGCCTTTCACCAATGGACCATTGGTCCTGGCATTTACAGGGCCACTGTGCTGCCAGCAGTCCCACCAGGCCTCCCAACCCTGGCAGGGTGCAATTTTAGTGATCATGCCCAGGACTTGGGGCCTCCTCCTTTTCTTTAGCCCAAGCCAATACCTCCAAGTTCGTCTTGGCATGAAAGCTGAGCAGGGACATGTTCTTCCTTTGCTGGCTGGTGATGCAGTGAGTGCCCCCTCCAGCTCTGAGAGTTGGCAGTAATACTAACCGGTGAAAAGAATCAAATGGAAATAGGTGCAGACAGAGTGAGGAGAGTGGCACTCAGTCCATCTGCAGGTGGAGCTTGGGGAAACCCAGCAGTGGGAGGTTCACTTTCAAGAATACCAGTTGCTCCACCAAACCAGGATCCAAGGAGGTGCAGTGGGCTGTCACAACATGTCCAACAGTGCTGAACACCCTCTCACTTGGAACACTGGTTAGTGGACAGGGCAGGTGTTGCCGGGCAACTGTGGCCAGATCCTGCTGCATCTGGCTGCGGCTTGCCTAGTAAGCCAAGGGGGTGGCAGTCCAGTGGCTCCATGTCCTTGGTGACATAGGCAGCCACTGAAGCCTTGGCACTACCTTCCCAAGGCTGGGGTCTGGTGTGTTTGGACCCCAGCATTGAAGCCATGTCCTTGGCCCACATTGGCAGTGGCTGGCATGGAGGGGACTGGCCGGTGCTGGTGGTGGTGCTGGTGATGGGAGTGCTGTCACAGGAAAGTGGATCCCCCTCTTCCACATCCCCTTGCCTCTGCCCTTCAGCCTCCCTGACTTTGTTAACCAGCACCTGCGTCCAGTGACCGAAGGTTTCAGTGCTGCCAGTGCACATGCTCCCCTTCACCCTCAGGTCACACATGCCCACCAGCATGTGGACCATACTGGACCACAAGGGATCCAGCCACCTCCTAATGCCTTCCTTCAGCCGCCTCACCAGTGCCTGCATGTTTGGTGACAGAGGCTTGCCCCAGCCAGGAACATAGATTCCCTGGAACTTCTCCATTTGGATCTCCAGTTCCCCCACTATGGGAATCACCTGGCTAAGGGGGACACCAGCAGCACTGAGGGTCTTGGTGGCCTTGAAGAAGGGCTTGAGGGCCACCACGATCTGGGAGATGGTACCCCACTCAGCTCTGTTAGGGAGACCGCTGGTCCCAATCTCCCTGAGCAGGGTGATCTCATGGATGGCCTTCTGTTACTTCACCAGCCTTTCCAGCATCAGGTATGTGGAGTTCCACTGACTCTCCACATCCTGCATGATTTTGTGCTGTGGGATGACCAGTTCTGCCTCTTTCTCCCACAGCATCCTGCCCCCCCCTTGATGCTGCGGTGGAAGTAGCCTTCCACCTTCCTGCATTTTGAAATGAGCTGGCTCATAGTGGTAGTGGTGGTGCCATCACCAGCAGCCCTGTCCCCCTCCCCCTGACTATGAGGTGCAGCCTGTGTGGCTCACAGTGGATGTCAACAAAGTTGGCAACATGGATGGCCTTGACCATATTGGCCCCATTGTTGGTGACCATGAACCCGCGGGTGAGCTCACTCTGCCCAATGAGCCATCCCTGTACCATGTGATTCATGGCCACCATGATCTCCCTTGCTGTATGGGACTCATCCAGCACCTTGGCTTGGAGGAGAGTCCACCGATGGCCTGATTGGTCACACCAGTGCCCTGTGAGGGAGAGGTAGGCATGATCGCCACTCTGGTGCTCCAGATGTCCAAGGTGAAGTGCAAGGCTACTTGAAGCTCTGCCTTGTGCAGCTCCTCCCTCAAGTACTCCCTGCATGCCTCATACAGGGAGGGCACCACCATCCTGCTAAAGGTGGTGTGAGTGGGCACTTGCTAAGATGGGTCCACGAGCACCATGAGCCGCCTGAACTCTGGCTGCTCAACTAAGGAGAAGGGCTGGCTATCCAGAGCAAGCATCTCCCGAATGCTATGGGTGATCTTGCTCACCTGGGAACACCGCCCCCCCCCCCGTCTGCAGCTTTCTCCCACTGCTCCAGGGGGGCCTGCCTCTTCTCTGTGGGTATGGGGGCTTTGGAGTGAGTGGGGGACTTCCCTTTGGGCATGCTCGCATTGGTTCCACGCTGAGCAGGAAGAAGGCAAGGGGGTGCTGCCTCTGGAGATGCAGAAACTTTGCTGTGGTAGTGAAGTTTTTCAACTTTTTACCCTGGCTGATCTGCCTTTGGCAGTGCTGGCAGATAGCAAACCTGTGATCATCTGCCACCTCAAAATGATCCCACACTACACTACTCCCCCACTTCTCGGTTGAGGGTGGGGATCCTGCCTTATCCCCCTCATCAGCAGGCTGAGGCACAACAGCAGGTGGAGCTGACTCAGCTGAACCATTTGTCTGAGCCTCCACAACTTCAACCTCAACCTCCTCCAAAGTGCTTTTTGGAGGAGGAGACCTGGGTCTAGGGGAACTATGAGGGGTGCGAAGAACAAACTCAGATTACTCCTCAGTTCCAAAATTGCTTTAGTCAGGGCACTCAGGTCCCCTGGTTCCAGCTCCAGCTCCTCCCCTGGCAGTGGGAGGCTCACACTGGGAGATGAAACTGGGGTGGAGGAGATGGTCATTCTGCTGCTGGTATCTATTTCTGGAGTTGGCAGAGGTAGTGCAGGTGCAGGGATGTCAGGTACTGCTCTCACCTCCTTGCTTTCACTGGCAGCAGAAGCCTCATGGCTGCTTGGGAAGAGGATGCATCTATGTTTGGGGTGTGGGGGGGAGGAACTTGCAGTCCTAGTTCTCCCCCTACCCCTTCTAGCCCCTCTTTCTCCCCTGCTAGAAGACCTGGCACCTGCCTTTCCAACACGCTTCATATTAATCTTTCCTGTGCTGCAAAAGGTGTGTGTGTCTGATATCTTCTATGTTGTGTGTTTTCATTACTCTTTGTTGTGTGTGGGCTCTGCTATGATTATGATTGATTATTAGTAACTGTATATGCTGTCTTCTGTGATGTGCTATATGAATTAGGAATATGAATGTGTGACTTTTTCTTCTTCTGTGTTGTGTGTGGATTCTGCTATGATGATTATTGATTATTAATAACTATATATATGGTGTCTTTTTCTGTGATGTGATATATGAATTAGGAATGTGAATATGTGACTTGTTCTTCTTCTGTTGTGTTTCTTTACTGTACTGTTTTGTGTTGTGTACCTAAAATAATGTATCTTCTTCTTCTTTTAGGATTCTGAGTTCTGTGTTAATCTCAATCTGAATCTCTATTTGACTTCTTCTTCTGTGTTGTCTTTAGTCTGTATGTAAACTAACTATAACTAATAATATTAATAACTAATAACTATATATAATCTCTTCTTCTATGACTTCGTCTTCTATGATGTGTGTGTGTAATGTGTGCTAAGCTTCCCTGCACAGTGATGGATCACACTGCCAGGGAAAACACTGAGTTTTCTTTTTAAAAAGTATTGTAAAAAAAAAAAGGGGGGGGGGGCCAAAAAGAAAACAAATGTAAATTGAAAGAAATGAATTGGATAAGTAAAGTAGAGGAATTCTATGCTAAGCTTAGCTATATCCTATCCAATCCTTCTAAGAGCAAAAAGGGCAGGCGACTGACTAGGAAGCCAAGCCAAGCAAGTACCTTTCAGACGCTGTTGCTCAGAATCAATTCACAAAAGGCACAGAAAGCCTGCAGACATCTATGTCCCTCCCCCAGGCACTGTGATTGGAAGGGGACTCAGGGAGAAACCACACTCACTGGTCAGCTAGAGATGTCAGTCCTCCCCCACTTGCTCCCCCTCCCCCCTGCTCCCCCTCCTCCTTCTAAGTTTCTGTTTCCCCTGAATCACCACCTCTGAATCTCCAAATCATTTCTGAATCAATTTGGAGGCTCTGAATCAATTCGGAAAGCTTTAAGCTTCAAGCGATTCAATCCAGATTCGTAGATTTGGTCTCTGAATCAGGCTGAATCTTCTCTGAATCAAATCACTAACCGAAGGTTCACACAGCCCTAATGTACACCCAGAACCCTCCAGCACACCTTGAGTTGGCTGAAAGTGCCACTCAGTGGTGTGGGATCTGCTGAGTGACTGTAGTGCTCCCACTTGTGGTTGAGGTGCCTCTTGTAGGGCATTATGAGCCAAGGAAGGAGAGGGTAGGCCAGGTTCCTTGATGCTGAGGGTGCTAGGGGTGTACTGGCTGTTCGCTATCAACTGGGGAAGGGTGGATTTGCGGGAGCCCCTGGCATCATGGTCACTGCCTACCCAGCCAGCAAAAAATCTGGGTCAAGCAGCCATTGGGGTTGACAATGCCCTGCAGCATGACACAGTTTTGAAGCCCTTGCAGTTGATGAACCATTAGGGAAACCTGAAGATCAGGATGTGGGTGCCATCAAAAGCACCCCCCCATAGTTAGGGAAGCCCAGCCAGTGGAAGTCAGCAATAACCTATTAGTTGCTAAGGCAGATGATACAGTCATTAGCATATCCTGGATGATGCAGCACATCTGCCAGACTACCACTACCACTATGAACCTGCCCATGCTGAAGTTGTTTTGATGGAGCAGAAGCTGTCAGGGGTGGCAAGTTTCCATATGGCGATGGGCTTTTCCAAGTCAAGGGTAGCCTTATACTGATGTGCTCTCTCTCTACATGGGGGACTAGCTTAGCAACAGTATTCATGAAGGTTGCATGGCATATGAAGAAATTCTGCAGCCACTGATCATGTCCCAGGTGCACAGGATGATTCATTTCCATCAGTCACTGATCATATCCCAGACCCTGAAGTACCAGTTGATGGTCACGAGGTGCTCTGTGAGCAACCCAGTATCAATAGAATCCAGGAGGGCCCCCAAGTTCATTGGCTGCCTCCACGGGGGTTGGTGGATCTGGGAAGTAGCCCCACATGAGTCATCAGGTTCCTAAGCCCTGTGCAGCAGGGTGTGTTCAAGCACAGTATCTCCTGCCAACTGTAGACAGGCAAGCAAACTGTCCCTGAGGTTCTATAGAAATGTAAGCAGGACATGAAGGATGAAGTGCCTGTGCTTCTGGGTCCCTTTGGCTCCATGCCCCCCTTGCAGGGGTATGGAGCTATGCTGGGGTCCAGGAGCAAAAACTTATGTGTTTGCAACTAACAGCAGATCACTCTGGGCCTCTTTGGGAAGTCTCTGGGCAAGGACGAAAGGGCTATTCTTTGCAGGAGTTCCCTGGAGTGGTACAGTCCAATTTGGTGGCCAACCAGTCAGAGATGACACTCAGCTGCTCTGGGCAATCTCCATCATCCCAGGGAGCCTGCAGAGTAAGCTGGAATGTGTGCACAGGGGCTGTGAGCATGGGCTCCTGCTTTGAACACTGAATACTTGTGCAGTTCTCAACCAGTTAGGGTTCTAACCCATTGCACTAAAGTTCTACTTACAGGCACACATAGATACTGCTGCTGAGAGCAATATAGAGTGGCCTGAATAATATATATTTTTGCTTTTGTTTTGGGTCCACCAAAATAAAATGAAATAAAACCAGAAAATAATTTGTCTTTTGTTATTTGAAAGTGAATTTAGCTAAGTTTTTAAATGAAATGTAATTTCAAAATAAAATTTGAAATACTTAACTTGAAAGCTTTCAAGATGTTATTCTTTTTAGCAAACTGCAAGCTTCAGTTGACATGAACATGCATTTTTGCTTTAAAATATGTACTATTATGTTCATATTTAATATAATTACTAATATTTACTAATTTATCCAGCTTATCTTTCACAGCTAGTAATATTATTAACTTGTATAATTATAGAAGTGGATATATTTCTTCTACATAAAAGTTTGAAATACACTATGCTACTGAAACCTACTTGATATTTTACACCTTAAGTGACTGTATTGTTATTTCATAGATTTTCATAGACATCAGGGCTGGAAGGGACCTTGGAAGATCATCGAGTCCAGCCCCCTGCCCAAAGGGCAGGAAGTCAGCTGGGGTCATAGGATCCCAGCAAGATAAACATCCAGTTTGCTCTTGAAGGTGTTCAATGTAGGCGCTTGAACCACCTCTGGTGGCAGGCAGTTCCAGACCTTGGGGGCTCGGACAGTAAAGAAATTCTTCCTTATGTCCAGCCTGAAATGGTCTTGTAGTAGTTTATGACCATTCGACCTAGTCGTCATCCCTTGGGGCGCTCTGGTGAACAAACGTTCCCCCAGATACTGGTGGTCACCCCTGATAAACTTATAGGCGGCCATCAGATCACACCTGAGCCTGCGCTTTTCCAGGCTAAACAGCCCCAGGGCTCTCAGCCTGTCATCGTAGGGTCTGCTTCCCTGACCTCTGATCATGCGCGTGGCTCTTCTCTGGACTCTCTCAAGCTTCTTCACATCCTTTTTGAATTGTGGAGCCCAAAACTGGATGCAGTACTCCAGCTGCGGCCTCACTAAGGCCGAGTACAAGGGGAGAATGACGTCCCGGGATTTGCTTGAGAAGCATCTATGGATGCAAGCCAGCGTTTTGGTCGCTTTACTAGCCGCAGCATCGCACTGCAGGCTCATGTTCATCTTGTGGTCAATGATGACCCCCAAGTCTCTTTCTTCCATAGTGCTAGCCAACATAGCATTGCCGAGCCTATAAGGATGCTATGTTATACTATCTCCTGTCAAGGATATAATCAGCCAATTTATATAAAGATCTTGTAAAGGTTAAGGCAGTAGATTCAGCAGATTGCTACAATTTTGAAAATCTGGACAGTCACTTGTCATGATAAAAAAGGTTACAATCAAGAGCAAAGCAAACAACGTGAATTCATTCCTTTGACAGGTTATAACAGCAAAAGTCTTATAACTGCATATGCTCAAATTGTTTCTGATGTCTTGTCAGAGAATGTCCTTTTCAAAAGCTCTAGAGACATTGTGTTTTTACTAAGCTTCTCTTTCATGGTTGTCAATTTTGAGGAATATTGTCCACTGGGGTAAGCATTGCATCTGCTACCTCCATGTATATAGTATATTCCCTGCTGATAAAGAAATTGCACCTAATTAGACCATTTAATTAAAAGCTGAAAACTACTTGAAATTTGAATTACTGAAACTAGTCTAGAGGTGAAATATACCTTCTGTTTCCTTTAAGAAGTAAGGAAGAAGCATAACCAGACAACTATAGATGCCAGAAGTTTGCAAAAACTGAATATATCTTTCCTAAAAAAAAAAAAATCAATCAAGGCTCTTGCCACTGAGCCCAGATCTCCACCTTGTCAAGATTGTGTGTGTAGTTACTGTTGGCATGCACCAGCTTCTTATGCATCAGCTTCTACCACAGGAACAAACGTGCTGTCCCATACCAACCTCCTAAAGCCTGTGGCAATGGACCAGTGGTGATGGAGACAGGACTAGTGAATCCAGCAGTCTCCAGCCATGAATCTGCATGCAGACAGTGGTAGGCTGATGGTCATCTTGCACCTAGGTTGAGACAGGAGTACAATTCATCAGCTGCTACTGTGAGTGAGGAGTCCCCCTCTGCTATAAGGGGCTAGAAAAAGTGCCTTTGCTTGAAGACAAAAATACTCAAAACAACCATCCTTGACTTTCAATATGCCAGTGATTGCATCATCCTTGTGTACACTGAGGAAAACCTCCAGACCATGCTGGATCTTTTTGGAGAAGTCTACCAAACTTTGGGCCTCTTTCCCAGCATTGAAAAGACCCAAGTGCTCCATCAGCCTGCCCTGGGCCATGAATGTGACCTCCCCACCCCTAATTACCATAGAGGGAAAAACCCAGAAGGTAGTCAAGCACTTCTTCTACCTCTGTAACTACCTCTCTCAGGGAGTGAACACTGAGGAGAACCAGCACAGAAGCTGGTGTGCAAGAGTCTCCTTTGGGAAATTCCTTTGTCATGTTTCTATTCATTGCAATCTTTGGAAAGATACCAAAATCCAGGTCTACAATGCAGTCATCATCCCCACTCTCCTAAATGGATGTGAAACATGGATGACCTACTGTCATCATCTTGAGAACCTGGAGAGGTATTACCAATGATGTCTCTGGAAAATCTTTCACATCAAATGTGAGGATTGCTGCAGAAGTGCTAGCATCTTTGCTGAAGCCAATGTTACTAGCATTGAGTGATCCTCAAGCACCAACTTCACTGGATTGGACATTATGTGCAGATGCTTGACTCTTGATGCCCAAAACACATGCTTTTACCCAGCTAAGTAATGGCCTGAAATCTTGTGGTGGCCAGAAGAAATGCTATGAGGACACACTGAAGGCATACCTCAAGAAAATGAATGCTGACATCAAGAGTTGGGAAGAGCTGGCTGCCAACTGAGTCCAACGGCATCACAGTCTTAACCAACCAGCAGCCCATTTTGAGGTAAAGTCTTGACCGTCAAATCAGAGAAGAGAGAGTGGAGGAAGAAAAAAGAGAGGAATCCCAGCCTGCAGCCTATTCTCCCCTGTGGAAAGACCTGCAACTTCTGTGGATGGATCTGTAGCTCAAGGATTGGATTCTTAAGTCACCTCAAGAGCCCTCAATAAGCTGTCATAGTGGTCATCCTCGAATAGGATTGCTTATGATGATGACTTTCTTCTCAGACTGATGAAGTATCAGATCTAGTTTATGATTTGTTTTTGGTAGGAAGCTTTTCCTTCAAGTCCTTCAAGTGGGATCCGGCTGACTTGTACTTTAAGGCAGCTGTGGTTCTGCACATAGCACACAATTTATTAGCTACAGACCACTGAGGCTGATTTCCTTTCTCTGCACAATGATGCTTACATTTATGTCTGTAGGTGCATTTTTTCCCCAAGTTTTCTCATCTGCCACTTATGACACCATGTAGTGATCACTGGGTTCAATAAATATAGACACACGAGATTGAGAAGAACTATGCAACAACACAACAGGTTTTATTCTGGAGCATTGTGTAACCTTTAGGGTATGTCTACATGTGCACCTTACTGCACTGTAGACTAATTTACTGTGAAATAAAGTGCCACTGTCTACATATGCGTGGCAACTGAGCCACAGAAGACTAATGTAAATACTATCTGATGCATGACTGCACTTAAACACACATGTAGACAGTGATACAGATGCAAATTGTGCCCAGTCAGCTGCTTCAGCAGGGGGCCAGACTCCTGCCTTCTGTGGCTTGGCAGCTTCTGGAGACACATGGCGTGGGCAGCTCATTGACTCTGGGCCTGACTTTGGGGCCCCTGCCAGCCGGAGTCTGCCCCTAGGGCACTATGCCCCACTGGAGTGGGCATGTGGCACCCAGTGCTGGCACCTGGACCCTGTCTCTGACCTGCAAGGCCCCTGCCAGCCAGAGCCTGCCCCTTGGGAACCATGCCCCACCACAGCAGACACCTGCTACCCAGCACTGGCACTTGGACCCCTGGCCTGACCCCCTGCGGCCCCTGCCAGCTGGAGCCTGCCTCCATCCCCTATTGCAGTGGACACCTGGGACCTACACTGCCACCTAGATCCCAAGCCTCAACCCCTCCCCAAGGCCCATGCTAGCTGCTGCCATGTCTGTCTTCCCATCTGCTGACACATTGGGCAAGGAGCCCAACTGGACCCATGAAGAGACAACCACGTGTGACAGCTGAAATTATGTCTGTGTGATAAAGGTGCTTGTTGAAGGCTCTATGAAGATTAAACTAAGTGTTTTTCTGTATTTGTTTAGATATTAAGCTATATGTTGTTGCTAAAAGCCTAATTTAAAGATTAAGATGTAGTGAGGCTTTGTATAAAGTAAGGCCTGGTAAATTTAGCAAAGCCTAGAAGTAGTAAGCCCCTGTGGCATAGTTAAAATTACCTTATCAAAGGAATGCAAGGCTTGTACTGCTAATTGGTCAGTCTAAGGACAGTTGAAGTAAAAGGAATCTGAGTGGTTGTACGTTATCAGAACCATTCGGAAGCTTTAAATTGGCTGGAATATCTGGAAACCATTCAGAAGGAAGATATAGCTCTGTGAAAAGGATTAGTTAGCTGTTGCCTGGATCAGTGGGCCCATGGACCTCGAGGAGCCCAAGGGCTGCATTCCAGAGTCCTTCCCGGTACCCCTTTGGACAGTGCTGTTCAGGGATGCCTGACTTCGCTGAACTTTGTGGAAAGAGAAGCTTGCTGTGTATCAGGCATCAGAGGGGACTGCCAATAAGTTGCCGGTGCGAATTGCTTTCATCTGTCATTGTTTGTCTTGTTACTACGCGTAGTTGTGTTTTTGTTAAGTCAATAAATCTTTCTTACCTTTCTACCCCCGACCATACTCTCAATCCCGAACCCTCCGCAGGTGGCTGGGACACCATGGACCTTCTTGTCATCTGGAGGGATGTTGAGGTCCAGCAGCAGTTTAGCCAGGTGACAAGGGTCAATGCCCATATTTACATGGCCGTGGCCCAGCAGATTCAGAAGGGCAGGCACCAGTACTCTAGCCAACAGTGCCAGGCCAAGGCCAAGGCCAAGGGATATGCTGCTGTCTGGCTCTACAGTGGGTCCATGTGTGGGACCATAACAGCTGGTCTGGGGCTGCCTGAAGGTCCAGGCCCTTCATGAGGGAGTTGGACAGCATCCTGGCCTTCACAGACTCTGGCAAGGCCCAACATCTGTTCTGCGACATGGGCAGGCTGCCAGAGCCCAAACCAGGGGTTGCAGGCCAGGAGGACTCTCTGAGAGAGGGCCCCGCAGGACTCCCATGCCAGGTCCCAACACACTCCCCACCCTCAACCTCACCCAGCAGCTGCAGTGGCTCAGGCCACCACCTGCCCTGGCTACTTTGGCGGCAGGCCACCAATGATGAATATAGGACAGGGATGGTCCCTGAACATGTCATCTCCAGCTCCAGCTCCTTGTCAGAGGGAGGCATTGCCTAGGTAGCCAGGTGCCACACCTTGGCATCAAGGGATGCATTGGTCAGCTGGACCTCCTCTCCACAGCCAGGGACAGCCTCAGACTGCCAGGAGCACCTGAATACCCAGGGGGTGAGGAGGCACTGCAGTCACCTGTGCCTGTGCCAGCTTATCTGCCCACCCCAGGCTGCTTGCCTGGAGCCAGGGGCCTTGCATAGGGGATAGGGGGGCCCTCTCCTAGCCTGCTCTCTCCACCCTGCCTGCCGAGCTCCTTCCTTGTCTGCCAGAATCTCCCCCCATCACACATTGAGGTAGAAGGCAGGTCAAGACTTTATTAAGTGCCCCATTGGCTCCCAGCTAGGCAAACAGGGGTCTATCGCATGTGGAAAAATATGATGGCATCAGCGATCTCCTCCTCAGCTGCAGGGTTCAGGCACTCCCAGCATAGGCAGAGATACCATTCCAGGCAGTGGCTCACATTGCAAGGAAGCACAAGCCTGGTTGGGGTGCCCTTGAAGCTCAGGACCCTGCATCAGTTTTTCAGCTGTACCTGGGAAACCATCATGATCATCATCAGCAGGGTGTAGTAGGGTGGGCACTCAGAGCTTTCAAACAGATTTTTGTGGGTGACTCTGACCAGGGCATGCTTGGGGCACAGCCCATGTGTGACAGGTTCCTGGCCCTGGGCACCTCTCCAGAGAGGGCTGGAGGGGGAAGGGAGGGACTTTACTAGGTCCATGTCCCAGCTGGGCAAGAGCCCCTCACCCTCAGAACCCAGGCACTGCAGTCCTGGTGGCATGTGTACAAAGAGCCAGGCCTATATGGAGGAGAAAGAGGGGAGTTGCTCTGGAGCCACTGTGGCAGCTGCCAGCAGGGGCCAGCCATGACCTGGCCTGAGTAGGGTACAGGGAAGGCAGGCTGCCTGTGGCAAGTGGGAGGCCTGCCTGCCCCCACTGTGGAAGTGGGGAGGGAAGGCTTGGCTGGTGGCCACCTGTGGAAGGGTCCACCCAGGCAGCTTACCATGGTTCCAGGGCACCTATGCATGCTCTGAATTGAGGGTGGGCTGCAGACAGCACCTCTGTACAGTGCATGTTATCTCTGAAATGTTGCATATTCTCACAAAGAGCCTCTCTGTCCTTGCTCTCCAGAACCAGCTGCTGGACATGGGGGAGTACGACCTGCCACCATCAGAGATGGGGCCTAAAGGCCGCTGCTCGCCCTTGGCAGATGTACTCTGCATGTGCCTGCTTCATCAGCACCGGAGCCAGGACCAGATGGCTCTCCTTGAATAGCTGGCTGCTGTCTTTGATGACTGGCTCAAGGAGTCTTGGGCCTAGCCCCATGAGGTCTGCCAAATGGACCGGGCATACCTTGCCCCTTGCAGATGCAGGATGCCCTCCCAGAGGCACCTTGCCCTCCAAGAGAGGCAGCTGGCATCCTAGGAGAAGCAGCATGGTGTGCTGCACCAGGTGGTGGAGGTTACTAAGGATGATGGGCATGTCTTGGACATGGTGCTGGCTCTGGCAGTCTTTTTTGTGTTGCCTGGCAGCCAGGCTGTAGTCTTGGTCAGCCCCTGGCTGATCAGGTTTGCATCAGATCTCCCAGTGGGTGTGGGATGAGGTGTAGCAACACCTCAGTAGCTAGGGCCTTCAGCGCCTGCTCCAGATCTTGGCTCCCCAGTGGCTGGGCCCCCCGCCTCACCCTGTCTGCCGTGCCTCCATGCGGCCTGCTGGCCCTGGCCCCATGCAGAAGGAGGGGGAATGGGCAGAGTATACTGGACAGCATCCACCCTCACCCATGGGCCAGGCCCTTTCCTGCCCGGCTTGCTGCAGTGTGCGGACCTGAGGGGAAGATGGTACAGGGTGCCTCCCTCTAGGCTCTGTGCCATATGGTGCTTTATTGGCAGCATGTATTGGGGTTAGGGAGGGGTCTACTGTTGGGAGGAAGGGAAGTAGGGGATCTACTGTTGGGGAGGATGGAAAGAAATGTTGGGGTTTGTAGCAACCTGTCCACGCTGTGTGTGTTCTTGGGGTTACACTATAGGGCCAGGGTTCAAGGGCTGCTGCCCAGCACCCTACCGTGGGAGGTGGAGAAGGAGGTGTTAGAAGAGTGCCTCATGAGCATGGTGCCTTGGCCACTGCTGCCAGGGGCAGGGAGCACGGGCCACAGATTCCTGGGATAGCATCCTGGAGAGCTGTTTCAGCAGGCTGCAGATTGCTTGGGCCCACAGAGGCATGTGGCAGCCTTTTACAGAATGGGCCTAGCACCCAGCTGTCTAAACCAGACTCCATTGAAACATGTCAGTTTTCAGGCTGCTCCTCCTTTCCCTGGGAATCCTAGACCTCTTCTGAATGTTGCCCTTCCTTACACACTGCAACAGCTTCTCTCCCCTTCTATGGGAGCTCCTGCAGGCATACCAGTTTGTACCCTGGATCAACACCACACATTGCTAGCTGCACCTTGCTGCTCAAACTGTGGTAGACTAAAAGCACTTTATCTTCCTAGTGTAGATGAAGGCAGTTCAGCTACATGCTCCTTTGTGTCCATGGAGAAAAATCAATGTTACTAAGAACAAGTGACACCTGTACAAGGTGGTACAGCTGGTTTACCCAAGTAATTTCTGGCTGCATTTACCCAAGAAATTTCTGATAGTACCTGTCTGGCTCTAACTAATATACAGACATTTGCTTTCCCAGGAGAAACTATTTTGGGAATAATTTAACCTCCCAAATTGTTCCCAGATTATTTTTCTCCTTGAGCAGCCATTTTTATTCTGAGAGACAAAGACAAAGTATGAACATCTGTACATTTGTGGTTTCTCTAGAGAGAGCAGCAACTCTACAATTTTTGTACAAGGTAACTAACTGACTAGCTTGCTGCTCTACCACTAAGGAATCACTCCCAAGTCCCAACTCCTCAGTCTCCAGCTATGGAGAATCTATACATTATAACTTCTATCATTACAACTAGGATTGAAATTTTGAGCTTAGGTAGAATTTAGGCCTGCTGGAACTTCACAGAACTTTCTGGTCATCAGCTATAGTACCCACGTAGCCACATTGACTCTCTGACATCAGTCATGAACTCAGACCCTTCTCCTCTCAAATCTCTGCTAGTTGAGCTAAAAAAAGAATCTAAATTAGCTATACATTTATATTTAATGTACATATAATTATATTATAAAATATATAATTTCAATTATATTATAAAAGCAATCACACAGACTGTATAAACTAATAGTATAACATGCTTGTTTTTTATAGACTAAGTTAATAAGTGGTTCTCCGACCTGCGTTAAAATATAAATCTTGCTGTATAAATAGCTGTTTTTCTGTTTGAGTCACTTCTCTGTTTAAGGAAAAAAAAATCAATAAGTAACCTGGTTATGAAGAGTCATTCAAAACAACCATGCCAATATTTCATCAGTAGGGCATGCTGCTATGCTAATTAGTGTTGTGTTATCCTGCATTCAAAGAAGAAAAATATAGCAGCCCCAACAGGAATTTAGCCATCATTCTGCTTTCTTCCAGTGGAGATACTTTGTGTACCTTTATTTTTAGACAGCTTATACATTTATTTTTCTCAATGGTTTGTGAAAACAGGGACGATGATTTTCATCGCATCTGAGTTTTCCTCCCATCTCTTTTTTCAGAGGCTGAAACCTACGGATCTTTTTAACTAGGTCCTATGAAAACTTCATTTACTTCCAAGGTTGCTGATTATCATTTGTCCTATTGATTGTAAAGGGAAAAGGATATACCTTCCTGATAACCACAGATTATCTAAAATAATTTTGGCAACCACTGCTACCAAGCACATGGAAAAAAGGGTGAAGAAGATCTGGAAGGCTCTGAGAGATAATAGATTTTCTAAAGCGCTTAAGTGATTTTGCAACTTATGTCCCATTGGCTGTCAGTGCCATATAATGCTCTTCAAGCCCAAATGTTTTAACAAGTGCTGAGGCGCTGGTTTGCTCTGTATTCTGCCATCTAGCTGTTAGGTGGCCTGTTACCCTGTGGAATTGTTAGCCCCAGTATAGGTAGTCAGTCTTGTCATGTAATGTCTCAGGTCTATAGGCCTCAGGTGACCTAAAGAGTGTCTTGCATTTGAAAGCTTGTCTACCTCTACACCAGCTATGCACTTGGTTCAATAAAAGATATCATTCTAAAAAATCCTTGCCTCTCTCAAGTAAGCAGGCCCTCTTAAGCGTGATTCAGCAATGCAATTAAGCACACACCTGACTTTAAGCACGCAAGCATGAGCTTGACAAAACTGAGCTTTAATTTGCAACACAGGTCCATATACAAAATGGAGAGTTAATGGCCATTTATACATCAGTACCCAACAAGAAAGGACTGTCTTGAAAGCATTAAAGCTCTTCAGAAATCTGATACGTAGCTATATTATTTTTACTAATGTGCTAAGGATAATCAGGGATAGATGTACAAAAAAGGCACAGGATTAGATTTCCCATGGCAACAAATTTAACAGCAACTAAGTTCAAAAGGATTTCCCTAATAGCAATTACCTTCCTTGACAAAAAGAACAGCAGCAATCTGATTAAGAAATGCTACATAGTGCACACAAATATTACTATTTTGCTTTAAGTTATGATAAACAACTGACTCCTAGCCTACTACATACAGTGGTCATGTACGGTTTTCTGTAAAACACATGGACATTGACATTACACTACAAATTAATTTGACCAACAGACCAAAATGTCACTGACTTCAAAAGAAATGAACAGTTTTGTTTAATAGCGAATTCAAAGCCCTTTGCATTAAACAATTCTTTATAGTAGTGTAAAATATTAAAAATAGCATCATACAATAATACAAACATTGTAGTGACAATGCCATATGAGAACTATTCATTCATGTGGAGGGCAGAAGAAATAACAGATAACTGGAGTTGGTAGGATAAAGGTTGAATTTAATTAACCTAAGTGCAGATCAAAAACTGGGGAAGGAATTTTTGTTAATTAACATACAACATTGCTAATGTAATAAAATTTGGCTTATAGATATCGGAAGTGAAGATAAATTGAGTTCTTTATTAATGGTATCTAATGACAATTATCTTTTCTTTCAGAAGTTCTTTTGTAATTGCAATGATAAATGCATTGCATAATAACATTCATATTATTTAGTGTTTCAGTGCCTTGATCTCTAATCTGTGTATAGACATTCATTAGGAAAACTAACAAAGGCTCTATTGTTTAATGACAGAGACAGCAGCAAAATAAGGAAAGAAATGAGAATTAACTAACAAACTTATGAACACTTGACAATTAGTTTGCAAAAGTACTGGAGGGAGGTACCAGAAACATTAGACAAGAGCAAATGTGGAATGTGGTACTTATCTTCAAAACTAAATGAGAAGTGATGCTGGTAAGTAGCATTTAGACAGCCTTACTTATAACCAAGTCATATAATAGAAAAAATACTGAATAGAAAGAACTCGGG
>NW_005843190.1:209531-213415 GCF_000455745.1 Alligator sinensis
AGGGAAAGAATTTTTTATTGCCTTCTAGGGGAATATTAACTAAATGAAGGACCTTTAGATCCAAAATTGAGTAAATGTGTGCGCACGCAAAGATGTCTTTGTCCTCCCCTGACACTTCAGTAAGAAAACTGTAGGTTTAAAGTGTGATTCCTCAACACTATACTACTGAAGTATATTTTTAAAGAAACAGCATTTTAAATATTTCTCTCTCTTACTTTTATTACCTTAAAAATGCCATCTCACCCCAGTCCCTGTTACAGTCCATTTCTAGAGACATAGTTCAAAAGAATCCATGCTTTCTGGCTCAGACCTTACCTCTCAGGAAAATGAGTTGCTTTTACAGTTAGCTGCTTCTTTCAGGATAAGAGCATAGGATAGCTTGAGGACGAAGCAACTAGGATTCAGTTACTAGGCAAACCAGACTACAGAGCTAGGGACAAATATTAAACATAAATTGCTATAAATGATCAGAAACCAGTTCAAATCTATTACACAACAGAAGTTTAGTGCACATGAAGCGCTTTCATAATGGCTGAAATCAGTTTAAGATAAACCTGAATAGATGTAATTTCAGACTGAACTGATTTAGGTTAAATTGGTTTATTGAACTTCTGTCCCAGATCACCTCCAGATTCAAGTTAACCCACAGTACCCAGCATCTCAGGATACTTTGCACCTCCCCCACAAACACCCCCTCACAGGGTGGGCAGGCTAGTCTTGGCCCAAGCTGTCTGTTCCAGCCCAGGAGAGAAATGTGCTCTAGTGAACTCCGGCTTCTGGCATGTGGCTGCATTTCTGGAATCAAAAGTGAATGTCTGGTCACTTGCTTATTAGTTCAATCTATGCAGTTTAGATTAACCTGAAAAGATTGAATTGATTCAGCCTCAGGCTTTTTGATGATCTGTACGTAGCCCAAGGGAATAACAAAAAAGCTATGATGTAAGTCTGCATTTGTCATATACACCTTCAGGATCTTGTTTGCCTAAACTTTAGGGATTGCATTACTCATCAGAGCATCAAGAAACAGGATTGATCACACTAATCACTGCAACATCGCTACACACAGAAACACCCATTCTTCACATCCTTCTGAAGAAGGTGCAAATTCACAATGACTCTGAATGACCTTCAGAGTCATTGTGCTGTACAGGGGGTAGGGGGAATGGAAAAAAGTTTTTTTTCAAGCTATACAGTTTTGATATCAATCTTCTTCCCAGTGGCTGAAAAACATATCCTTGATCTTAATACTGATACAGCAGGTGCAGGACAATACAATGTTTCAGGTTAATGTAAATGTCATAAATGAAAATTTCTGGCCCAGTTTCATATTTGTTAGGGGCTGTTATTTTATCCCTAGGAAGTCATGGTTCAGATCATTAACATGCATTTGGAAGAAATCTGTGTGGATATTTAGCTTACCATCTATTTGCATGATACCTAGAGTAGCTCATCACAGTGCTTTCATTTTTCACAATCATAAACACATAATAGTCACCTTACAAAAATAAAGAAGCCCAATATTCTTTCATACAAACTGCTGGCTTTAGTGGATGTTATTAGATAGTTAACATATTATTATGAGCCCATTGTCCGTGTGTGGTTTATATGGATGAACAGAACTAGGTAAGAACTAAACATTATCGTTATTATTGGTCATATTGAAGTGATGTGGTAACTGTGATGGAAATATGGGAGACACAACTATTTTTGTGGGTGATACCTTTTTATTGGGCCAACTGCATGCTTGGGATATGTATAGACACGCTTTCAAATGCAATGTGTTCTTCAGTTTCTACCACATTTACAAGGGTTAAATGAGTAATATTTCTAACCTAATTAACCAAGGAAGAATTTTTCCTCACACTATTATATAAGCTAAGTTAGCTGTCTTCAAGATGACCATGAAAAATAGCAGACTGTCGCTTACTGCAATTATAGGAAAGGACACAGGATATGATTTGGAGAAATGAATGAGTTATTGTCAGCTCCCCAAATTTCATGAAAAAAGTAAGATGTAAGAAGGTAAAAACAACAGCAATAAGCTAGATTGTTACTAGCACTTGTATGAAAGAGGACTTCCATTTTCCATCTCCCTTATTTTCCCTTGTGCATGTTTGGATGGTAGGGAGCATAGGTCACTGACAGTTTTATTCCTCCTTCTTTTGTGAGGCTGTATGCCTCTGACACTGATAGCCAGGCTGTAGCATTTCATTCTGCAACACTCATATCTAATGGTTACTGTAGCAGGATTGGAAACAGAACAACAAAGGCTAGGTACAGATGTTCAAACAACCTGAGATGGAATCAATCTGTTACATGGTTTTCTGTAAATGCTGCAGTTTAGATTGGTAGTGAACAGAAAACACGTTCACTCTTTGATTGTGGGTGCAAGTCTTAGATTGGGTTCTGCCATTTTAAAACCAGTCTGTGTGTGCTGAATTTTTGTTCTGTTACAGATATAGACCAGTTTTGTGTGCCAAACTTCTGTTCTGTTCATAGAATCATAGAAAATTGAGGTTAGAAGGGACCTCAGGAGGTCTAGTCCAAAGCAGGACCATCACCTAGATTGTTCTACCCAGGGCTTTGTCAAGGTGGGCCTTAAAAACCTTCAAGGATGGAGATTCCACCAGCTCTATAGTTAACCCGTTCCAGTGCTTCATCACCCTCCTAGTAAGAAAGTTTTTCCTAATATCCAACCCAAACTTCCCTTGTTACAACTTGAAATCATTGCTCCTTGTTTGGTCATCTGCCACCACTGAGAACAGTCTAGCTCCATTCTCTTTCAAACCATCCTTCAGGTAATTAAAAGCCTGCTTTATTCTTCTCTTCTGCAGACTAAATAAGCCCAGTTCCCTCAGCCTCTCCTCCTAAGTCATGTGCCCCAGCCTCCAAATCATTTTCACTGCTCTCTGCTGGACTCTCTCCAACTTGTCCACATCCTTTCTATAGTGGGGGGCCCCTGAGCCCATGTAATGCTGCTGGGCCCAGCCTACGTGCTGGCCCCAGTCTCCCCTACCCGACCTGGGGCAATTTGCTATCCACCACAGCACGGATACAGGGTCATTCCCCGGGGCCAACTAGCAGTGGCAATCATTTTCACTCATTTTTTTACTACAGAAAAACAATAGATCTGTCTCCGTGAAAGGGAATGTGCATTCCACAGGAACAAATAGCAGCAGCACAAATATGTGCTGCTGCTATTTGTCCCCAGGGAACACCCTTGCACTCGTGCTCTGGCGGGTGGCAAGTTGTATTAGGTGGGGTAGGGGAGGCTGTGACCAGCACCTGGGCTGGCCCCAGCAGCCTTACTTGGGGTCTTGGGGGCCTCCCAGGGCTCTAGTGGTGGCGATCTGGGAGCAGGCAGCCAGAGTGTGGCTCTGGCCAGCCAGGCCTCAGTTTCAGGCAGTGCATGCTGCTGTCATGTGCATTGCCCTGCTTTTTCTGGCATGGGTTTTTTTGACACTGGGATCTCCCGGTATCAAAAACCCCTCACCGTGCTGCAAATTAGCAGTGCAGTGAATGCCTACATGTGTAGCACATGTGGCTTGCAGAACTGCTGATAGTTCTGCAGTGTCACAAACCACATGTGCCTGCTTGTCTGGATGCACCCATGGAGCACGTCCACATGAACGCGCATGTGCCTCTTGCCCCACCTCAAACCCCTTTGAGGTGGGGCAACAGGCATGTGCGGGAACAAAAAAAATGTTGCAAACATTTTTGCCACGCTGAAAACTTGCAGCACAGGGAGAATATTTGACCACTGGATATCCAGGGGTCTAAAAAAAGTGAAGTATAAAAAAAGGTGCAGGCAACCGGAGGCTGGGTCCTCCATAGAGACTCCCCCACCAGCCCCCCAACCAGGGCTACAGTCCACCCCTCCCCCT
>NW_005843190.1:214695-235003 GCF_000455745.1 Alligator sinensis
CAGCGGGCCCGGAGGGGCAGAGGCCTCTACTGGCTGTGCAGTCCCCACCTGGGTCTGGCAGGTGCACAGCAGGTCACAGCCAGGCAGCAGCCCCCAGTGCCAGACTGCTGCAGTGGGTAAAGGGTGCAGGGAACTCTCAGGGCTGCTTCAGCAGTCCAGCCGGCACAAGGGATAGTGTCCCAGAAGCTGGGCCCCAGAAGCTCCTGAGAGCTAGTAGCCCTGAGCCACTTGCCAGGGCAGCTTTTTATACGGCTGGGGACAGCACAGGTGCTGGCCCTGGGCTCTAGCTCCCCCTGGCTGAAGATCTGGAAGGAGCCAGGCAGGGTTATTTTGCCCCAAGTGGCACAATTTGCTCCACAACAAAGTGCATGTCCAAGCATGTGCGCTGAGGCAAAACCCCCCAGCTCTAATTTGCACCGCTTCTACTTGAGCTGCTGCAAGCGCATGTGTTCGCATGTGTGGATGTACCCATGGAGACTATAGGAGGTCAGAATGTTTTAACTCTAGTGGAAATCTCTGAGTTTATCTTATGAAACATGTTTGCATACCCAACAGTACTAACAATGTGCAGCACCCTTGAAAAGATCTCAAGGAACCCCAGGGTGCTGTGACACTGTGGTAGAAGAATAACTTAGTAATCATCTCACCTTTGGAAAAGTATTTTTTAACAAGATGGGTCCAAATAGGTTCAGGTATGCGGAGATACTGAAAACTAGAACTGCATTCTTGAATGGTTTCTAAAACCTTGTTTCTAAGACAAGGAATTAGTCACCAAAAATCAAAGGTAGCTGGATGGCTTGCTAGTTCCTTCTCATGAAGACATGACCAAGACACCATGAGGTAGACCTCCAGGGTCATTTCTGGGGGTTGCAAACCCTTTCACAGTTGTTACAGAATTTGTTCTGTATGTACCTCACATCCTTTAAAAACTGTAGTAATGTTCCACTGTAAGTGGGCAGAGCAACATTGTATATATGAAAAAATTAAGACCTAATTTAGCAAAAAATAGAAAAGCAATTTACATTGCAGATGTTAGGCCATAAAAAACATGAGAATAGGTGGTTTACATTGCAGCAGATGTCTATTTTTTGGTGACTGAAACATGGCACTGTACAGTAGTATGGTATCTAAATGGTGGCTAAAATCTGAGTATCCTGTAAGCGCCCTGCTGTCACATGGAAGGAATCACTAAGAAAAAGGTAATGTTGTGGAAAACAAAAATGGAGTATATATTTATCCCCGTGGTTCTGCCACCGATTGAACCAGTTGGCAACAGAGATGGGGATTTTAAGTTGTCAAAATTGCTTGTGTATATGTTCCTTAAAATAGAGCTGGTCAGAATTTTTCCAACACATTTTCTTCGCTTAGAAAAGTCTGTTAGACAAAAATGAAAAGTTCTTCAAGAACTTTAGTTTATAATGGTCCATAGAAGGAAACTATCACTGAAGTATAACCTGGATTTTTGTTTTGTTTAATGAAAAATAACCCTAATAAACATGTCAAACCATTTCAGGAGGGAGATGCCAGAGTGCCAAACTGGAAATTGCAAAGCTTCACAGGGGGTTTAAGGAATCCGTCATTGGAAGTGCCAGTTGTGGTTTTCCTCAGTATTAAAATGAGGACTTTCTCCTGTAGGAAAATAGAGACCAGGTTGCTAGCTGCACACCATGTACATTTTCCATCATCACCATCACTAAGTTCATCATGCTTCACTGTAACAGTAAGGCATGACAAGCTGTTAAAAAAATAGAGATGGGACACTGAAAATTTAAAGCAGCCTCTATTTGCTTTTGGGTATGGGAAGTTATCATCTATTTATGCAAATGGCTTTCCTAGCAGGACAGGTTTTTTTCCTCATGGGAACAGTCCAAATAGAGAACAGTGGAAATGTGTGCTACATTCTCAGATGTGCATTGTCATGACATTTAAAAAACAGTAGCTTCTTACTGCCCTAGATAAGTGGTAGCTGGACCGTAGTTACTTTCATGAGCAGGAAAGTAGCTGATTCAAGAAAGCTCTTGGCCATTACTTGGACAATCTATTTCAGGAGAAAAAGTAAAAGGTTTTCCTTAAGCTGGAGCTCCTTTCCTGAGCTGTCCCAGGTCTTGCCCTTTCTGTCATCATCCCCACAACTGCTGAAGCTAGCTATCTCCAGCTTCTGTGTGTGTGTGTGTGTGTCCCCTATTTGGCATAAAGGGCTAAAAATATAGTTTGCATCTTACTAGGAGTTCTTTCAATGTATGTTTTATGACCCTAGCTGAGAGTCCCCTTCTCTGAATGAAATCTTTAATGTCACCAAATGTTCTTTGATGAGGGACCTTCCATGTTCTGGAAAACTGAAACTGAAAAGACTCTTCAAGGCATGTTTGGCTCCCAAGTCTTTAGAGAGCAAAGTTGTTATAAGGAACAACAAAGGACAAGCTTGAGGGTCTCAGGGTCACTGGATAGTATTACACTTTTCTTGGCACTCCCAACTTTCCAACAACATTTTTAATACAACCTAGTCCTGTCAAACTGAGTTGACACATCTAAATCTGATTTCTGACCAGTCACCCTATAGACTCTTTCCAAGCTTCTATTTCCCCCACAAGGGGAGAAACCATCACCCTTGAGCCAATTGGCTCTCTCAAATACAATATAAAAGAATACCACAAAACAAAGCAAAATTTCAGTACCTAGGGTTTTGGTTTTATTTATTTATTTATACTTTGGGAAAAAAAATGAAGTGACCTTGAATTCTTTGTAATTGTTAGTTGTACAGCAGTAAAAAAAAAAAAAAAAATACTAGTGCATTTCATTAGCACTTTATGAAGTTAAAGCAAATTGTGTTTCATGCCCTAAAGTCACAAGATGAGGCTGTATCTACACTGTAGTTAGGAGGCACAATTGCAGCATTCAGAGGCACACTTGGGTTAATTTAAACTAGCTGGTTTAAACAATTCAGCAAAGATATAGTTGTGCAAAATATAGCACAGAGTCCTATAGCTCAGTTTGCACAGAGTCCTTTGGACTCAGCAAACTGAGGCCTGTGCCAGAGTTGAAGCAAGGCTTTAGAGAAGAAAGTTGGTGGCAAGTAAGAGACTACTGCAAGTATGAGTGAATTATTGAAGGCAAAACCAAAAGAAGATAAGAGGGGGGGAAACCAATGTATTGTCACTGAAGAGAACAAAAAAACTCCTGGTCCCATCACTGAGTGGTTGGGGCCCCCCAGAGTGAGACCAATAAGAGAAAGGATGGATGAGGAGATCAAAAGAAGGGAACTGACTGCAGGAAGAAAAGGATTTTCTATGATGTTGGGCTTTGCAGATGAGGATGAACCCCTCCCCACCCCCCAAACAAACAGTTGGAGGACTCCAGGAGAGGTATGACTTAAGAGTACCAATGAAGATGAAGACCTGCATGCCCTTATGTAAATTTACATATATATGGAGTTAAATTACAAGCTGAGAAAGAAATATGCACATCATGATTTCATCATTCAGCCCCACTTCTGTTTCTAGCTGAGCAGATGGAATGAGCTTCCTTTTTGCAAGGTAGCCATCAATGCCCAGTCATCTTCTTTGGCAAGAGATTCAGGTATTTGGCCATTCCCAGCACAGCTACAGAAGGGAAGGAACTCCATTGCACTTTGGAACAAGGGCTTAACCAGGATGCATACTATAATTGCTAGGCAGAAGTTTAGATAAGTTCAGACTAGGGTAAAAAACACATTTTTAGATAAAGTTTTTAAAGAGTCTCACAATGGGACAATAAGTGAGTCACTCACCCAGCTTCCTTAGCTAAGCTAGTCAGCTCTCAGTTCAGCTGTTCAAAACAGCTTGTTTTCCTCTCTCAGAGGCTTCACCACCTAATAAAAAAAATCAACCTAGATCAGGGGAAACAAGCAAGCTAGTTCCTGCTGCCCTTTTTTTCATACACTAAGACAAACATCTCTAACCCTATACTTCCATCCTTTCTCCACAGCACTCCACTCCCCTTGACGTTTTTAAACCCTCTTCATGGCTCCTTCTGCATTAGCAGGTATTAGCTCCAGCTGGCCCAGTCTCCCAACTAAACAGATTCTCATTTCCTGAGAACTTCTGCTAGGTTTTGGCCCCCTCAAGGTTGAGTATCTCCTTACAGGGACTTTCAGAAGCCATGAGCTTCAGCCTTCCAAGGACATGAAGTTTGTGGAGAGGTGGGCATACTGATTTAAATACAATAAAAAGAAATACATGTTTCTTATGTTTAAGATGGCAAAGAAATCATTTTGAAGGTTCTTAAGATTCCCCTCACATTACTGTTCAGTAGAGCTGATTGAAAAAAAAAATCCCATCTCACAGTAAGTTTTAATATTTCATAATTTATTTTTTTTTAAAACCTATCTTGGGAGAGAAAGTCAAAATAGCAAAAAAATTTGTGGAACAAAAAGTTCTGAAAGCTTTTTATTCAGCCTCTGGCACTTTTAGTGGAGAAAAACTTCTGCCAAAATGATGTTTTCTTGCAGAAGATTTTCATTTCAGTGAAATTTCATTTTTTATTGGTAAGGGGTTGCTTTTGAAACTGTTTGAGTGATCCTACTTGGTATATTTTGCTGCAGATTTTGCCTATGATCATAAGCAGGAATACAGACATACTGCATGTTTGGCTGATCTCTTATAAAAAATTTTGTAGTTTTCCTAGGCAAAGAGGTTATGGATGCACTATATTAGAGAGATTTCTATACAGCAAGGGCTCAGAAATTTAGGTCTAAATTCCTCTAAGCAGTAGCAACCCTCCACCTTTCTGCAAGGTGAAATACATGATCTCATTTAAGTTTTTGCCTTGATCTTTTATCGCTAAGGTTTATGCTCTGCAGATCAGCCAAATCAGAGTGTGCTGTAAGAACTACATATCCAGAAACACTGCTAGTCATGAGATCAGTTCATATGGCTTTTGCCATCTGTGATAAGAGATGTGTGTCTGGAAAGAGATAGCAAGTGTTAATACTTTCAGAAAGTTAAAATTCCAGATTTCCTTCAGTAGCAAGAATACACAACATTAGGAAAGCGACGGTAGCATTGAAAATGGGGAAACGAGTAAAAGAAAGATGGGGAATATGAATGACACAAAATTAGAAATGAGAAAAGGGCAATAGCAAAACAGAAGGGAGAGTAATAATACAGCAAGAAAGGTATGGGTTGGTGCCAAGGACATCCTTTATTGTACTCCTACGTGCAAGTCTGCTGTGCTGTACTGTGCTGCTTAAGCCAGTTTCCTTTGCTTTTCAGAGATACTAAAAGAGAGCCTTTCCCACCATCATAGGCTCCTAGCTGGCTAAGCTAGGTGCCTTTTAACAAGTTACCTTAATATTAGTGTTTCAGCCCTTTGCAGAGATTTATTTTGTTATGTATTACTTTGTGCTATTCAAGTTCCTTTGTTTTGAACCAACAATCTACATTTATAAAAAATGCCAAAAAAATTATTTGAATGAATACTTTATTATAAAAAATAGTATAGTTATCTAAAGAAGAGCCATGTCAGCACATAATGCTGTATTTCAGGGAACAGTAACTGTTTTTGGATTTGTTAGGACAACTGTATTGTACCTGCAGACTGTAGAGGATTACATGATGGCTTCTTGCAAGAAGGAAATTAAGAAAAATAAATCAAATATAGTGAACAACAAGAGACCAAACCCTAGCTGGCAAAATCCCTTGCAGGTAAGTGGGAATTTTGCCTTACTATCCAGGATCAGGATAAACTTCCAAGACTGTAATTATTCATAAACTTACATAGGTGTTTACCTTTAAGCGCAGTTCACTGGAGTCAATAGGATCATCCACTACAAGCTGGTTGAAACATGGAAATACCATTCCATAGGAAATCCTCATATTTAAAAAAAAAAATCACTCTCATTTGGAACTAAAACTTCCTGCAGGAAGAACATTTGGATTTTTTTGTTTTGCTTTAGAAAAGTTGAACCATGTCAGTTATTTTTATTCCCTAGGGGGATGGAGGACTCACAGAGCTAGTTGCTTTCCATTGCTGGATTCTTCCTTTTGGAGGCAGGGCTTCCAGTCTCCTGACTGTGGAAGCCCAAGGGTCCCTGAATGGCGTGGCTACCCTGGAGTCACAAAGCCTGAAAGCCCTTAGCATCTGAGCTATCCATGAGTTGAAAACTTGGCCTGTATTGTGATAAGATAGTGCCATTAAACATCCTACTTTTGATGAACTGGCATTTTTCAACACAAACCTGCTTTGCTGGAAATTCTCACATCAGTTATTCTACATATACATGTGCTTATCTCTGTGTGTATTATTATGTGGAATTAGGGCCTACATATGCAATGAATAAGAGGAATGAGAAGAAAGGCTAGGCAGAAACTAGTGTCAGCCCTTGAATTATCCTGTTTTCCTAATCACTTTCTGATCAGGACAGGACAGTACAAAACACAGGAGTGTGGGCTGGTGAGAGAATCCTGTGTTTTCAGGGGATGAATTGCTTGACTTAATAATGCTCTTCCCTCTCAAATGTTTATGTTATTTCTTTGCTATTTTCTCACTTTGCTATACTCTCTCACTTATGGGTCTCCTCTCAACTTGTCTTGAAATAGTTATGTTATATAAATTATTAAAAAAGCCAAGTTGCTTGCTTAGTTAAAAATGCCTATGATGATAATTACTACTATTATGCTTATGTCTTTTTAGAGGAAATACTTTCAGAGGGTGATCAGGTACACTATCACAGCAAGATGGCGGAAAACCTAGTGAAGCATAATTCATCATGGCTCTGCCACTAACAGCAAAGCTAATGCATTTTTCCCTTATAAAGTAAAATATAACATTGAGGTTAAATCTTAAGATTTGTCTGAATGTTCTAAAATGTTAGCACAGACATTTTGGTAGTAAAGTGTAGAAGGAGAAGCATTTTTTAAAGATAAACTTATGACAAACTGCTGACTTTTAGTTTTAAAAAATCACACAGACCTTTGGTTCCTGTTTGCATTGAGACACAAAACAAAATGTTTTTTTTCTTCACATTGTTATAAACAGCACAAGGGAGTAGTTTTGATAGGAGGTGCATAAACATTTGATACACTGGATCTAAGTTTACCTCTTTGGTAGCTCTGTTTTGCATTTATTCAAATGTTTGTCATAAAAATAAGGTCAGGTCTTCTGCCCCCTCTGGTCCCTAGCTGGAGCTGTGAGGACAGGCTGACATGGTGGGGGCAAGCCCATCTGGGGATGAAGCCCAGTCTAGAGGGAGGGACTGTCCCCCTTCCCCTCCCCCCAGCAAGCCCTTTTTGGGGTCTGGGGCCAGGGAGGGGATGTTAAACATCCCTTCCCTGCTCAAACTTACTGCTGGCTACAACTGTGGGCTACAAATCCCAGAAGCAACTGGAAGCAGAAAGAGGAAGTGATGAGCAACCCTGCAGAGTCCTATTGCTGTCATTGTGGACTGCAAATCCCAGAGACCTGTGGGGCAGCAGGAAGAAGAAGTGAACGCACAGTCAGAGAGCCATGCTGTAGCGCGACTTCTGGCCTGAGCCACTACAGGCATGTGGCTCCATTTCCTGAATCAAAGGTAAATGTCTGTTCACTTCTGTTTCAATTTAATCTGTGCAGTTTAAACTAACCTGCAAAGACTGAATTGATTCAGCCTCTGGGTTTTTGACTGTCTGTACTTAGCCATGGCCAGTGATCCTCCTCCACCAGAGAGTCATGGTTTAGGGCAGTCTGCAGGCTGAATCTGGCCCACAGTGCCACAGGATCCAGCTTGCAGAGTCAGGGGACTTCAGTGGCATGTTAGTAGTATGGGAGGAAGCTGTGAGCTGCGTCCAAGAGAAGGGCAGGCAGCTGGAAGCTGCACCCCTGCCACAGCTGGGGAGTAGAGGAAAGCAGCTGCAGGGAAAAGCTGTGGTGACAGTTGCTGTAAGTCTCAGATAAGAACACTGGTTCACCTGAAATGCGAAATAGGTTGTTCCAGTCTGTAGCTCTGAAAAGTTGCTGACCACCAGTTTAGGGCATTAGCCTAAGACTTGAGAGACCTGGATTCAGTTCTCTGATCTGCCACAGATTTCCTGCATTACCTCATGGAAGTCACTTGATCTCTCTCTGACCAACATATCTATTTGCAAAATGGTGGTAATTTCACTTTTCTATATCACAACAATGTTTCAAGATGATGAATGCTCATATACTTTACTGGTTGTGGCCCCAGAAGTGCCTAAGTTGGTAAGGACCATTTTGGTTTGCTATAGAATGCGAGTAGGCCAATAACTTCCTTGCATCAGAAAAGCCTAGTCAAAGATTCAAACTTTACACATTCAGCTTAGGTTTCCAATAGAGCTTTGGTAGCTGGGAGACCATGCTTTTTAAATATTAAACTGCATTTTTAGTAGATCCTGCTGTCTTTGCCAGATGGCACCAGTATTCATAACAAGCAACACTGGTGGTGGAAGCAAGAAAATAGGGACATATGCACCTGCTCTTCCTACTGCTTCAGAAATAAAAAAAATTACTCATTCTACCGTTTATGACTGTGGAGTCAATCTTGAGAGGTAGTTAGCTGTGTTAGTTTGAAGTCAGGAAGAAGGCAGGGTAGATTTGCACCTGTAGACATTACATTACATTTCAGTTAACACTTTAATCTTGGCATAAATGGCAAGGCTGCTACATGTGCACCTATTTTAAGGGGCCATAAAATGGCAAATGAACCATAAAAAATTTCCACATATAATGGAAAACTTTTGTGGCTGGCTTGTATGGTGCCTTAAATTGAATATGCGGGTAGGGCCAATGATTAGCTGATTGGTGGCCCCAGCCCAAGGCTACAGGTGGTGGTTGGAACAGGTGGAGTCCAAAGGCTTCCTTTGATAGGGGCTTTAAACCCAGCACTTTGCAGATCTGGCCATGCTGCTGGGTGTGGGGATCAGAGGCTTCCCAGAGAGGTCCCCAGTGGGGGAAGCCACTAGGAGTTTCTGATGCCTCACAACCAGCAGCTGGACTAGAGCTGCTAGGTGTGGGATTTTCACAATCAATTGATTGTTGGCCCTGGCCTGGGAAGCCTTTGGTGTCAAACAGCACTTGGGCTCTCTGGGCCAGGACCAACAGCCAGCTCATTGTCAGCTCTACCCCTGGCACTGCACTGGGGACTTGAACCAGCCCTGATAATCAGCCTTGCCCAGATCTGTGGGCCCTTGTCTTTCAACTTGCTGGATCACTGGGAGGCTGAGATTGTGACCCCAGGCTACCCCTGCACTGGCAAGTAGTAATGGTGGATTAGAACCATAGAATCATAGAAAATGAGGGTTGGAAGGAACCTCAGGAGGTCATTTAGTCCAATCCCCTGCTCAAAGCAGGATCATCCCCTACTATAACTTCCCAGCCAATGCTTTGTCTAGCTGGGTCTTAAAAACCTCCAAGGATGGAGATTCTATACCCTCCCTGGGTAACCTTTTCCAATGGTTTACTACCATCCTCATGACAGACTTTTTCCTGATGTCTAACCTAAACTTCCCTTGCTGCAACTTGAAACCATTGCTACTTGTTTTGTCATCTGCCACCACTGAGAAGAGTCTAGCTCCATCCTCTTTGGAACTATCCTTCAGGTAGCTATTTTACCCCAACAGTATTTCCTGCCCAGAGCAGGGGGGTTGGACCCGATGATCTTATGAGGTCCCTTCCAGCCCTAAACTTCTGTGAATCTGTAGTTGAAGGCTGCTATTAAATTCCCTCTCAGTCTTCTTTTCTCCAGACTAAATAATCCCAGTTCCTTCAGCTTCTCCTCAGAAGTCACATGTCCCAGCTTCCTAACCATTTTTGTTATCCTCTGCTGGACTCTGTCCAGTTTGTCCACAAAAAGTGAACACAGTACTCCAGATGTGGCCTCATCGGTGCTCAATAGAGAGGAATAATAACTTCCCTCGATCTGCTGGCAGCTCTCCTACCAATGCAGCCCAGTATGTCATTAGCCTTCTTGGCAACAAGGGCACACTGTTGGCTCATATTTAGTTTATGTAAGATGAGCCACTGTAACTCCCACGTCCTTTTCTGCAGAGTTACTGCTTAGCCAGTCAGTGCCCAGCCTGTATTGGTGCATGGGATTGTTTCATCCTAAGTGCAAGACTTTGCCTTATTGAACCACATGAGATTTGTTTTGGTCCAGTCCTCCACTTTGTCTAGGTCACTGTTTTTCAACCTGTGGCCCACAGACCCCTGTGGGTCTGTGCACTATGTCTAAGGGGTCCATGAAAGATGTCTATGATCAATCAAAAGGATGTGAATACCCACACTTACAATTCAAATGGGTCTGCACCTCCTTTCAAAACTTCCAAAGGGGACCCCACCACCATTCAAAATTTTTACAGGTCCACAAATGAAAAGGTTGAAAATCACTGGTCTAGGTTTTTCTGAATCCTAGCTCTATCCTCCAGTGTATCAACTACTCTCCCCCACCCCGCTATATTGGTGTCATTTGCAGACTTGCTGAGGGTGCACTCTATGCCATCTTTCAGATTGATGGACACATTGAACAAATCTGGTCCCAGGACTGCCCGCCTTGCTCCTACACTGTAGCAGCAATGACTGCCTGGCACACCATGGTGCTCCACCTCTGCACTGGTCTGCCCCCCGTGCTCCTGCCCATCTGCCTCTGCCTGCAGAAGTGCTGCTGATTGTGGCAGGGGGAGGGCAGGCAGTGCCCTGGATTTCCTTAAAAATAATATGGTCACCCTACTAAATGCAATCCAGTCTGTGAATGACTTCTTTCTGAAAGCTGAGCTGTCAGTAAATCTCCTGGCTGTTTTAGGATGTGTCTTGAAACAAAGGGTACTTAATTCACTAGGTCCACATGGTCCTTGTTTCCTGTGTTGAAGCTCCTGGAATGTATGTCAGTTAAATGGTGGCTTTTGTCATACAGGCACCTCCTACTTCAAACTGAACCGGGAATAAGTCTTTTCATGTATGTCATCAGATAATGACAACCTTTGATCACTGTAAATCAAGATTGGAATCAAACATATTACTAACACTGATATAGTTTTAAGTTGCCCTTTTCCTGACGGTATAACTGTGTCCATTTTCTAAGAGCTGTCCCACCACTGATGACAACTTGGATACTTACAGGGCATGTCAACACGTATGATTAATGCACATGAATATGCACATGGTTTTTGCTCCCGGGCATGCCCAGGGGTCAGCCTGCCAGCCCAGGTCTGCTCTGACTGGGCTCCACATGCTATGGAGGGGCTGGCAGAAGCATGAGGGTGCTTCAGCGTGGGGTGGTGTCCACACGAAAAAACTCTGCAGAAGTAGTACTCGCTGGCCTGAGCTGCTCTGACCGGGCTCCACATGCTGCAGAGTGGCTGGTTGAGGCACAAGGGTGCTTCAGCACGGTGGTTGCCTGCCAGCTAGACCCACACTGAAGCACCTGTGTCCCAACCAGCCAGGGAAGCATCTGCATGTGTGCTGGTGTGCACAACAAAACTCTGCAGCAGAGTTTACAAGTACTACAAGTTTTACAAGAGTTTACAAATACTATATATTTACAGGTACTACCCTGCTGCAGAGTTTATTAGTACTGTGTGCCCTAATAAGGGCATATGTGTATATCCCTAGATGTTTACTGCACGGTTAATTAGTCAACTGTGTAGTAAATGTCTCATGTAGGCACACCTACAGATAAGGAAGTGAGGGCTATAACTTTGGATATTTAGGTGACCATTTTTTTCCACTTGACTTTACTGGGGGTATGTACCAAGATAGTTCCAAAGATCCCACTAGGCATCAGCTAGATTTTTAGATTCCTGAATACCTTCAGGCAATCTTAATTTTACCTTTTGTGCTCAAGTTTGTACAATTAGTGCTGTACAATTAGTGCAATCCAGTGTTTGATCCACTGTGTTTGTATGTGTAGCTGAGCAAAAAGTAATCTTAACTTCTGCAGTGCTCACAAATTAGGGATTAGTTTTATTTATGAGGAAGAATATATCAGCTAAGTGCATATAATCATATCTTCCTTTGCAAAGGTATGGGGTGCTACTAGCTGCTGGCAAAGAGACTAACCTTTTAGCTCAGGTAGCAGTCTCTTATTTTTTGGCATTGGAGCTTTCAAGTTCAATCCACATAGATAACCCTAGGTTTGTATACATTTTACAGTGGTTTGGAACACTTTTCAGGTGGAAATGATTTTGGAATATCGGGTCTGAGTTTCCAACACATGGCATGGCTCCATCTCTACAGGATGCACATATTTAATGGTTTATGAAGACTCAAGCTGCCCAATGATCAGCAAAACAATATCTTGTTTAACTTTGGCTAGACTGTAATAAAATGAACCTGCCTCCTCCAGACTTTTCTATTTATGTACCGCAGTAAAAGAGGCAACAAAACAGCTTTTATTATTGTTTTTATGGTTGTAAATTTGATCATATCAAAGAAAAATGATTTATCCTAACACTTTAACTTTTATTCTAGATGAAGCACTCTGCTTCATTCAGGTAAGGGGGATGTCTTCAGGTCTAGAGACAGTTGTTCTATAATAATGGGATCAAAATTTATTTCCATTCTTCAGAGACAGAAACAGCTACTGGAAAGTAAGTATTTCCATTAGGAAGCAGATTTCAAGGCAACTCATTTACATGCCCTCTTGTTAACCCATCTCTGCAGAGTAGTTAGGTTAGAAGGTAGTAAGTTAAAAGAATTGGGCGCATTCCTTGAAAGCTCCTTTTGATTGGAGGTGATGGCGAATTACTACTTACCAGTTTCAAAAAAGCAGCCCCATATGATGTCCTTCAGGGATAACTTTTATCATATTTTTGATAGTTCAATCTAAGTTATATAGCCCAAGAATATCAGCTACCATGTCATTTATCCCCAGAATTGACTCTGAGGCTTTAAAACCCCCCATAAAAAATAAATATTTTTATGTTTCCCTCTACTAAAACAACAATTTCCCCAGTGAACAATATGGATGAAACCAAAAAAGTTGACAGAAATTGTCAAATTACAGGTTTTTTCGACTATCACACCCTAGAAACCCAAATATCATAAAAACTGATTTTACAATGGGTTCCATTTTTCCAGAGCCAGTTTCAGCCAAAAAACCTTTCGAAAACCTTTGACTGGTCTGTATCAAAACAGGACTGTGAGGAAAAAAAAATTAATTGACAGCCATGTTGTGAGGTTCTTTGTTTCAAGTCTTGCTAGAGCAGAGAAGTGTTAAGAAGTAGTAAATCTTTCTAAGGACTGTTCTTAGACCCATGATAAGAAGAACAACTTTTTTTCTTGCCACTCCATAGCAGTCAGCATTTCAGGTGGCTCTCTGCTTTAAAGGGATGACAAGTAGGTGAGGAACAAGAGAGATGACTGCCTACAGGAAGATGGCCTGAGCTTGACCTATAACTTCTGGGACTGGGACTCAACTTCTTATCTTGCATCTTCTTTCTTTTCTGAAAGGAGCCTTGGAAAGAATATAGCAGGCGATCCATTACTGCTGCATCTACTATGCCAAACAGTGAGCAACTAATATTTTACTGTGGACCTTAAGACAATAAGCTTAAGTGAGATGTCTGTAAAAAAGGTGTGGTTATTAACTTTGCAGGCAATACAACGCTAGAGATTGATATTTTCTAACCCCTGTAAATAGAGCAACTCATTTTCTTTTACTGGACAATACCTGATGATGCCAGAGTGCAAGCTGTTACTACTTGCCCTTACATAATGAAAATGTACATTTTTTACCAACCCTGCTAGAACATTGTTATGACAATCTAATTTTTCATTGTGAAATGAAACAAAATACCCTGAAAAGTACTTTACAAGACTTTGGAGTCTCATGTCTTCTTTATTTATTATGAAGGAACTTATGGCCATGAGTGCATGAAGGAAAGGCAAGATGTTTTTTTACAGGTTATCTGCAGGAAGATGCCACTTAAACTGTGGTTGTGAGAAACTCTAGGTAACCATTAGCTTTGGCACTCTACTAAGTGAGTCCCTTAGTTGAGCATAATGCAATCTGTTTGGATACCACTGAGAAATTAGGGCAGAATCTCCAGGGGCTGTGTTTTCAGTTCACACAATGTCAACTCCCGCAGCATTAATTTTGTTAGATAAACAGAGCGTTCAGAATCAAATCAAGTACATTTTGAATATTCCAAAGTGAATTCTGATAGCCACTTCTGAATAAGAGGTGGAGAATTAATTAAAAGGGAGCATCTGGAAACATCACTTCAAATAAAATACTATTCCTCTTATATCTGAGGAAGCTTTTTATTTTTTTGCTCATGTTCCCATAAAGACTGAGACCCCAGTGATCTGGTATCTTCTATTAACATATTCTTTAGACAGCTTCTGTCTCCCTTTCTCTGCTGCTCCCTTCCTGAACAAACTTGTAATAAATCTGGAAAAAAACTTTGCTATAACTAATGAAAGTATTAACATATTTCTGTGGAAGTAACAGATGCTTTGCACCTCAAAGAAAGTTTAAAAAGAAAAAAAAGAATTAGACCATGACCATGTTGATATAGGGGTTACACATGTTAGCATCTTATTTAAAATGTTACAACCAAAAGGTTGCCAGTACTGGAAAAGTGTAGATGGAATGATGAAGAGAAGAGAAATTGTAGTTCTTTTTTTATTACTGGCTACTTATGAATGAAGGAAACGATTCCCAGACCAACTCTTGTAGACAGTTCTCCAGACAGATTGAAGTTGCTTTTGGTGAAGTTTTAGGGCATGAGAGTTGGACTGTGCTATCAGATTGGTTCCTAGGTTACACTAAAGATAACTCTGCTGAAGCAGACACAAACACAGACACCATGATTATATTAATGGATGATAAAAACAGGGGACCAAGCTTTGAAAAGATATTTTTTTCAATTAGTAATTGATTTTGGCTTACAGTTACATATAGGAGCTTATTTAGAACAAAAACCAGTAGAAGAACATGCATCAAATTTATGTATTATCTAATATTGTTATAAGAAGTAGATATATTCTTTGGATTCTCATCATGATTTAGGTTACATATTTGAAATTTTTTTATAATTTGTGTTAAAGAAACAGTAGTTTTAGAGCAATGTTGTAGCTGTCTACAAAAAATGTGAGAGCTGAGGATTTTTGTGGCTGATATCTTTTTTTTGGACTAACTGTATAGTTGGGAGAGGTGTAAACAAGCTTGCAGGTACCACAAAGGCCCATCCTCAGGTCTGTCCTGCCTTTCCCTCCTTTTAAAGAAATGTACATTGGTTTTGCATAATAGAAGCAAACATGTACCCGCCTCCGCTCTACTAAGTGTTCCTGCGCTGCCTTTGCCCGGGCTCAAGGTTTCGTGTGCCCTGGCTTTGCGGGTGCACCCCGGAGGTTACCCCTGCTGGTATCAGGGGGACCCCCGAACTCATCTGCCACGACTTTGATTGTACCTTCAGTGGGGGGGGTCCTCCCTTGGGGTATCCACCGGCGTCAGCATGTTCCTCGACGGGTAATCTCAGGGCTCCGTCCTCCCCTACCCCCCAGCCACTTGCCACCTTAGGCCCTACCTCCTATGGCCTCAACGTTGTCCTTGACTTGCCACCCTCTCACCTCAATACGCCGGCCGTCAACAACGGTCTTCAGGCTGGGCGTACTGCCTATAGGGACGCCAGCCCGGCCCCTCCGGCCCGGTACCTGCTTCGCTCCGGTGGTCCGCGAGGTCACTGTATCAACTGCCGGCTCCCCTCTGTATGGGGCATCTGGTTAAATCACCGATGCCCCCTCTTCTGGTGCGGCTGGCCTCTCCGCCGCTCCTGCCGCTTACGCCACAGCTGACTCCACTACCAGCTCCGCGGCCCGGGATCCAGCTAGCTCCTCCCCCGGCTCTATTGCCGGTGCTGCAGCTGCTTCCTGCCCCAGCTAGGCTGTCTGGGGCCCTCTCTGCCCGTCCTCCGGCTCTACCACCAGCGATGCCGCTGGCTCCTTCCCCAGCTACGCTGACCAGGCTCCCGCCAGCTCCTCTTCCGGTCCTGCTACCGGTGCTGCTTCTGGTTTCCCCACTGGCTGAGCTGATAATCACAGTGCTAGCTTTCCTACCAGCTCTGCTGCCAGCTGCTCCGCTCCGTCTCTCGGAGCCAGGTCTGGCTCCGCCTCTTTCTTTCTCTCACACTGCGGGTGGCGGCTGACTCCCTGCTTGCTGAGGCTCGTCGCTCCAGCTTCCTCCGCTCAGCCACCTCGTTGCCTAGGCGGGGCCGCCTTTTGTTCCTTCCGGAAGGCGTCCCTGCCCCCGCTGCTTTGCTGCAGCCGGATAAATGCCCGGCTGATAACCCGCGCCGGCGTTCTTGGCACGTGTGCCTCCCTCAGATCTTCTGGCTCTGCAGGAGGTAAGCGGGACCCTTTGCTGCCCTGGGGGCCTTCCGGCGTCCCAACTCCCCTGGGACACAACCCCCCCCTCAAGATGCCTTGGGGCGCTCCTACTTTACCTTTCCGAGTTATACCGGATAAGTTGTCCGAGTTGTCCGTCTGGGGGTCCATTTGCTCGCTTGAGTTCTTGCTGTCACACCTAGACAGGAAATTCGCCATGGTGTTTGATTTTCCTGGCCTGAACATGATCTGGAATTTGTAAGGCTGTAGGGCCAATGCCCATCGGGTGATCCGGGCATTATCGGTCCTAGCAGTGCTTAGCCATTGGAGAGGGGCATGGTCCGTCACTAACTTAAACTCCTGGCCCATTAAATAATACTGGAAATGGTCCACGGCCCATCAAATGGCCAGACATTCCCTCTCTATTGTGGCATACCTTCTCTCTGCTGACGACAGCTTGCGGCTGGCATATGCTATTGGCCTCTTGATCCCTTCCTCCTCCTGCGTGAGGACGGCCCCCACTGCCATTTCGGATGTGTCTGTCTGTAAAATGAAAGTTTTCCTAAAGTTATGAGTGTGCATTATTACGTCCTCACAGAGGGCCTGTTTTAACTTCCCAAAACACTGCTCCATCTGCTCTGTCCATTTTACCGCCCCGTTCCTCCTCCCCTTCAATGCCTCTGTCAAGGGAGCTGTTAGTTCTGAAAAGTGGGGCACGAATCTCCGGTAGTAGTTGGCCAGCCCTAGAAATGACTGGAGCTGGTGACAATTCTGGGGGGCTGGGAAATTCTGCACCGTCTCCATTTTGTTGGCCAGGGGTCTGATAGTGCCCCTGCCCACCAGGAATCCTAAATACTTAGTTTCCCTTTTTGCTAAGGCACATTTCTGTGGGTTTGCTGTGCGGCCGGCCTGCCTTAGCTCTGACAATACAGCCCTGAGGGCCTGCTTATGGTGAATACAGGTTGGTGAGTATATAATAATATTGTCGATGTAGGCTGCCGCGTACCCGGCATGGGGGGCCAGCAGCCGATCCCTTAACTGCTGGATAACTGCTGGAAAGTCGCAGCTGCCCCATGTAGCCCGAAGGGCATTCTTACAAATTCATAGAGACCCCAGGGCATGCTGAAGGCCGTCTTTGGCCGATCTGCTGGGGCCACTGGGATTTGCCAGTATCCCTTGGCCAGATCCAGCATTGATATATACTGGGCTTCTCCGATTCTTTCTATCAATTCATCTACCTGGGGCATGGGGAATGTGTCGAAGACTGCCAGCGTGTTCAGTCTTCTGTAATCGACGCATAGCCTCAGTGACCCATCCGGCTTTTGTACAGGGACCAGTGGGCTTCTCCAAGGGCTTCGGGATGGTCTTACCACTCCCAGTCGCAACGTGGAGCTCACCTCCTCATGCACGGTGTCTAGCAAGTGGTGCAGGATGGGCCTCCACTTCTCCCTTACTATAGCCCCTGGTGGTGTTTTAATGGTATGAGTCGTGCCCCGGACCCATCCTGGCTCTTTACAGAACACATCTTGGAACTCGTGAATTAACCTTCATGTCTCCTGTTTCTGTGGTTTGGACAAGTCTTCCCCCACACCGATTAGTTGCTCTATCTCTTCAGACGGTGCCACATCTTGTCCGGACCCTTGGGGCCCCATATCCTCTTCTTCATTTCCAACGAAAGTCACCCAGCCCGCCGGCTCCTTCCACTCCCGCAGCAGGTTCACGTGAAAGATTTGCTTCTCCTGGAGATGGCCCGGCCAGTGTACTTCGTAATCTACGGGCCCGACCCGCCGAAGAATCTCAAAGGGGCCCTGCCATTGAGTAAGAAACCTGCTCATGGATGTGGGGAGTAGCACCAGCACTCGCTGCCCTGGTTTGAAGATCCGCTCCTTAGCTTTGCCGTCGTATTTTTCCTTCTGCCGAGCCTGGGCTTCTTTCAAATTCTCGTGAGCTATGTTCTGGGCCGTTCTTATCCTTTGTTGGAATGCCTGGAGATACCCCGCCGGGTCCTGTAGCACTCCGTTGTCCTGCTCCCATTCCTCTCGCACGACCTGCAGCCATCCTCGGGGGCGGTGCCCCAGAACCAGCTCAAACGGGGAAAATCTCATGGAATCCTGAGGGGTATCCCTAAGTAGGACCAGTGGCAAAAGTAAATCCCACTTCCGAGGGTCCCCTTGGATGCACCGCTTCAACACCTTTTTGAGGGAGCCATTTAGGCGTTCCACCAGCCTGTTGGTTTGGGGATGGTACACTGAGGTACGTATCTGCCATATCTGCAGGGTTCGACACACCACCTTCATGATACCGGACATGAAATTTCTGCACTGATCGGTCAAGATCTCTTTTGGGACTCCCATTCTTGTGACCCACTTTATCAACTCTTCCGCCGCCCAAGGAGCGGTGGCTGTCTGCAACGGGACAGCCTCCGGATAACGCGTCGCATAGTCCACCATAACTAAAATATACTGGTGGCCGGAGCTGCTATGGGATAAGGGTCCCACGATGTCTAGGGCCACCCTCGCAAAGGGGGTGTCTATGATCGGCATTGGTTGTAATGGGGCCTTGGCAGGGCACTCAGTCCAAGTCTTCTGGCACTCTGGGCAGGCCGCACACTGTCGGGCCACTTCTTCTCCCATCCTGGGCCAAAAGAACCACCAGCCCACCTTTGCCAGGGTTTTATCTCGCCCTAAATGGCCCCCCACAGGGCTTGCATGGGCCAGTTGCCAGACTACCTGGCGGAACTGGCTCGGGACCACCAGCTTTGTGCCTCTACGGGACCCTCCCGCCTGGGCCCTGGTACGCGGTAGAGGAGGTGGTTCCTTACCTCAAAACGGGGGTGCTCTTCTATTGGTGATGCAGCCTCGTCCCTGGCCTCGTGGATTTGTCTCCAAAGGGTTCCGAGCTCCGGGTCCTTGCTCTGCGCCTCCCGAAACTGCCTGCTACTAGTGATATTGCCTAGGTCGAGGCTTATGGATTCCTCAGCGTCGGCAGGATCTTCCTCTACCTCCCCCAACCATCCTTCACTAGTTCCCATCTTCTTGCGAGCTAGCTCCACATCCCTCACTTGCTCCAGTATGTCGTAAAGGGGTGTCCAATCTCAGCCTAGCAGCATTTCACACGCCAGTTTAGGCACCATCCCTACCAGGAGTTCCCCCTGGTGTTCCATGACGCGCAGCTGGATCCATTGCTGTCTTACGTGCTTACGTGCTCGATTTAGCTGTGGAGGCAGGCCACTGTTACCGGTGGGACCCTCCTTCCTGCTTGCCGGCAGACCATATCAACCCTTACCATGGATTGCGTGCACCCTGAGTCAAGAGTGGCCCGCACGGGGCGGCTGTCCACCCAGGCCTTAACGATCGGGAGACTCCATATTGCATTCCCCTCACAGCTGGCATAGCTGCAATCCATAGGTTCACTCACCTCCGGGCTGCGGTGCCGGTAAGGGAAACCTCGGGGTTTGTTGGCTGGAACCCACCGCTCAGCGGGCTGAGTAGGGCATTCTCGCGAGAGGTGCCCATTCTGCCCGCAGCGGAAACATACTGTATCCCTGCCAGCCCCCTGGATAGGGGGCCGCCGCCGTTCTGCTTCCTTCGACAGCACCGACGCTGGTCCCGGGCTTCTCCTTTCCCTCGGATAACTCGCCTCCGCCGCCGCGAAAGCTTCTGCCAGCTTCAAAGCCTCTTCATAATTCCGGGGGGAGTGTTGCCGCACCCAACGCTGCATTCTCTCCTCCAGGTCATTCTGGAATTGCTCCAGGACAACTTGATCTGCCAGGTCCTCACAATCAGACCCCATCAGGTTCACCCATTTGTTGAGAAGGTCCCGCAGCAGCTGTAATAGTATCCGGGGCCGTCTCTCGTCGGGTCCTTTCCTGGCCTGGAACAGGCGTCGATAATGATCGGGGCTGATCTCCAGCCGATAAAGTATCGCTTGCTTCACCTGTTCGTAGTCCCGGGCCTCATCCCTCGGGATGGCCCGATAGGCCGCCTGTGCCGCCCCAACTACCAGGGCCCCC
>NW_005843190.1:235186-245715 GCF_000455745.1 Alligator sinensis
GTGAGGGCCTGCAGGTTCTGTCCAAGGACATCAACCATTGTCATAGGCATGGGTTGGGCGTTGGCATGGGCCCCCATGTCTGGGTCTTCCATGTTCCCGGCCAATGCACCATTTTGTACCCGCCTCTGCTCTACTAAGTGTTACTGTGCTGCGTTTGCCCGGGCCCAAGGTTTTGCGTGCCCTGGCTTTGCGGGTGCACCCTGGAGGTTACCCCTGCTGGTATCAGGGGGACCCCTGAACTCGCCTGCCATGACTTTGATTGTACCTTCAGTGGGGGGTCCTCCCTTGAGGTATCCACCAGCGTCGGCACGTTCCTCGGTGGATAATCTCGGGGCTCCGTCCTCCCCTACACCCCGGCCACTCACCACCTTAGGCCCTACCTCCTGTGGCCTCAACGTCGTCCTTGGCTTGCCTCCCTCTCGCCCCCAGTGCGCTTGCTGTCAATAACCGTCTTGTGCCCTGGCTTCGCGAGTGCACCCCGAAGGTTACCCCTGCTGGTATCAGGGGGACCCCTGAATTCACCTGCCATGACTTTGATGGTACCTTCAGTGGGGGGTCCTCCCTTGGGGTATCCACCGGTGTCGGCGCGTTCCTTGACGGGTAGTCTCAGGGCTCCGTCCTCCCCTACACCCCGGCCACTCGCCACCTTAGGCCCTACCTCCTATGGCCTCAACATCGTCCTTGACTTGCCACCCTCTCGCCTCAATACGCCGGCCGTCAACAACGGTCTTCGGGCTGGGCATACTGCCTATAGGGACGCCAGCCCGGCCCCTCCGGCCCGGTACCTGCTTCGCTCCGGTGGTCCACGAGGTCGCCGTATCAACCGCCGGCTCCCCTCTGTATGGGGCATCTGGTTAAATCACCGATGCCCCCTCTTCCGGTGCGGCTGGCCTCTCCGCTGCTCCTGCCGCTTACGCTGCAGCTGACTCCGCTACCAGCTCCGCGGCCCGGGATCCAGCTAGCTCCTCCCCTGGCTCTATTGCCGGTGCTGCAGCTGCTTCCTGCCCCAGCTAAGCTGTCTGGGGCCCTCTCTGCCTGTCCTCCTGCTCTACTGCCGGCAATGCTGCTGGCTCCTTCCCCAGCTATGCTGACCAGGCTCCCGCCAGCTCCTCTTCCAGTCCTGCTACCAGTGCTGCCGCTGGTTTCCCCACCGGCTGAGCAGATAATCACAGTGCTAGCTTTCCCACCAGCACTGCTGCCAGCTGCTCCGCTCCGTCTCTCGGAGCCGGGTCTGGCTCCGCTTCTTTCTTTCTTACACGCTGCGGGTGGCGGCTGACTCCCCGCTTGCTGAGGCTTGTCGCTCCAGCTTCCTCCGCTCAGCTGCCTCGTTGCCTCAGCGGGACCGCCTTTTGTTCCTTCCAGAAGGCGTCCCCTGCCCCCGCTCCTTTGCCGCAGCTGGATAAATGCCCGGCTGATAACCCGCGCCGGCGTTCTCGGCGCGTGTGCCTCCCTCGGATCTTCTGGCTCTGCAGGAGGTAAGCGGGACCCTTTGCTGCCCCGGGGGCCTTCCGGCGTCCCAGCTCCCCTGGGACAAAATGATATGACTATTTCTATTTCAAGATTTTTCTAATTATTAGATATTTCAAATAAGTGTACAATTAATTCCATGACACTTATACTTCCCATGTCTGTTGTAGGGAGCATGCTAAGGACAATTCTATTATTTAATAGTTCATTTAAAATAATGTGTTACTTTGTCCACCCCCAAAAAACCTGAAAATGAGAATGAGAAAGAGAAACCAAAGGGCCTGACACCCTGCTCTTTCACTGGTAACATACGTGAAACCAGTGGAATTACAGTGACCCGAGAAGAAAGCCTGATCCTGAAATTGACCTGCTTGTGTCCTTACCTTTACACTCAGAGCCAGTCTGGAGACTTGATGGACTTATTTGTAGTTTGTAAAGTTCATAGACAACATTGATTGATCCACTGTAAGTCAAACTTGATTAAGATGATTTCCTTTTATGACAAGGCGATGGGCCTTGTAGATGGAGTGGAGAGCAGCGGATGTGATCTACTTTTACTTCAGCAAGGTTTTTGTTGCTGTTTCCCATTACATTTTCATGTAAGCTAAGGAAAGATGAAAGATAAATTCTAGATGAAAAGTGTAAGATGGAGTCATAATTGGTTGGATCATCATGACCAAAGAGTAGTGATCAGTGGGGAGAAGGCATTGAATGGGGTTCTCAAGGGGTATGTCCCATGGCTAGTACCGTTTAACATCTTCCTTAATGATGTGAAGGGTTGGCCTGGGTGCACAATTAGAAAATATGCAGGTGACACCAATTTGTGGATGATTTGCAGGATTAGGATTCAGAAAGAATTTAATAAACTGGAAACTAGTTTGAAATTAATTTAATTCAATAAAGAAAAGTGCAAAATCTCTCACTGGGGATGGAACAAGCACATGCATAAATACATTTTGGAGAGTAAATTTTTGGTTGCAGTACAGTAGAAGATGACCTGGGGGTTATAGTGGACTACAAGCTAAATGTGAGCTAACAGTGTGTTCTTCTGACAAAAAGAGCCATTAGTATCTTGGATTGTTTTAACATGAATGCCATTTGTAAGTGAAGGAAAGTGAGTTAGAGTGAAGTCACTTAAGGCATGGAAGTGTTTTTTCCACTTACTCAGCCCTGGTGAGTCCACACTTGGAGTACTGTATCCAGTTTTGGGCATGGCACTTCAGGAATGACATGGGCAGTTTAGACAGAGTCTGTAGAGCAACATAAATGATTAGATATCTAGCAAACATGATTTACAAGAAAAAGTTGGAAGAACGGGCTTTATTTAGTCTGGAGGAGAAAAGATTGAGGTGGGGATTTGATAATACCTGAAGATGACTATCAGAGGGTGAAAGACTATTCCCTGTGGTCACAGGGGACAGGACAAGGAGCAATGGAATTGCAGCAAGGGCTTGGGCATTTAGATGACCTCCTGAGGTCCCTTCTATCTCTATTTGTCTATGATTCTATAGGCTTAAGTCTTTATTTGATCAGGTAGTTCTTGTCATTTCTTTCCCTGTGCAGTCTTTGGGCATGGAAACACATACATTTGGAGCCATTTAAAAAAAGGGAGTAGCTGTTATGCTTTAATTTCGACTTGTGGACAAGCTTGGGAATGATACAGATATGGATGAAGCAGTATTAAACCTGGCCTTAGAAATTCTCTAGGGTCTCCAATTCTATTGAGCAAAAAGTTAGTCTTTTAAAGAGCAAGAATACATTGAAATTAATATAGCTGCTGTTCATCAAGGTAAAATCAGTCCTGGTCTCTTGTGGGTGCAATTAATTGGTTATACCAATCAACTCAACTAAGTTGAATTTGTTCATTGGTAACATGCTAACTTTTGAACACTGCTTCCAATCTATTCCATTGCTTCAGGGCATGTTCTAGGCATTAGTCAACAGAACCCTAGTGATTTGGGGAATGATTGGAAAAACTGAAAGGTTTAAACATGGGACATAGTGTACCAGAGCAGGAAAAAAATGGCTTCAGTTACCTCTGAAATTGCTTCTAGAACAAAAAATTATTAATGCTGGACCCCAGCTGAAAAGAATGGATATCTTAAATGACTTCTCTCCCAGGTGGAAAGAAGGGATGCAAAGAACACTAGTAGAAGGAGAGGGAATGGAAGTCCATAAGGAACCCCGAGCACGGGAAGATTAAGAAACTAGATACAGGGAAAACAGTAGGAGGAAATGTGCATCTTTGCTGTATGGTCACTTATTCCAATATGCAGCAAAGGCTAAAGGAGTTATTTCATTTCATTTAATGGGTTTTGGATGAGGTCCTATGTGGTAATGTTAAAAACTAATCTTCCTCATTATCACTGAGAAAATTCAGTGGAAGTCATGGGCGTGTAAAAGATGTCTTCCTGTAAGACGGTCTCTGTGGTATCATGGAATTCCTCCTATCTTGCTTTAATTAGTTTAAGCTCCAGTCAGTTTAAGACCTGTGTATAAGTCCATGTTTTACATTTTGTTTTAATTCCAATTTTAAGTATTCTTTACTCTGTTCTTGAGCTGAAACAAAGATCAAAACTCTGCATTCTGCATTGGTAGAAAAAGTATTTTTAATAAATGCAATCACAGGAGTGTGTGCTAGACAGGTTAAATTGTTATGTTAGTGTTTCTAATTATTTGTGTACTTTACTATGGACAACTTGATTTTGGGTAATTAAATTGGCTTGCTCCCATCTGGTTTTTCCATCTCATGAGACACCTGGGGCAAAGAATGAGAATGTTAAGTGTTTGCCAGCTGGGACCTGGAAGTGTTGACGGAGACATTTTTTGTGATACCAGATGAATTTCTATACTGAGTCACATTTATTTTTCCTACTTAGAACTGCAATGTATTGGCTTCTTTTTTATAATATGCTTTGTAATTTATCTAGTTATGCACAATTGTTGTTATTTCTCTTATTAAATGTCATCTATTAAGCAGGAAAGGTATAACATAGGGGAAAAAAAACTACTGAAAGGTGATGTTAGTTTGGGCTTTTCTGGTAAATTAGGAAGAACAAAAGTATTGAGCCTGAGATAGTATTTGTAATCTGGAGCCATTTACAAATTTGTATTTTAAACTCTCTTCAGGTCCAGGGTCATTTCCCCCCTGAATCTGCCACATTAAAATGAGATATCAAGGACTGTTATGAAAGGCATTGTGGGATGACCATCTCCTCAATGGAAGAAAGGTTGTACCAGAGTATGATGGGCAAAATGATAAGACATAGGCAACTTGCAAATGAAAATTCAGAAGAGGATAGGAAGTAGAAAAGTTTTAGGGAAAACCTGAATTTCCAAAGGACCAAGAAATCTCCTGTTTAGGATGATTTGCAGGATTTTCCTGCTGTGCCCCTGCTCCCCCAAAAGCCCTCCAGAGACCCCCCAGCAGCCATGGAGCCCCCCGCCGATGCCCAGCACAGCCAGAGGTAAGCGGGGCCCATGGTGGGAGGGGGTTAACCCCTAGAGAGTGGGAGGAGGTGGCTAAGTGGGAGTCGGGCCGGGTCTTGCCCCACCCAGGCCCCTACTTTGCCCAGTCCCCCTGGGAGCCATACGAACAGACTGCGCAAACAGGCGTGCTTGTCTGCCGGCGTGTGAGTTGGCACGGAGTTTGCGTAGGAGGGTGAGTGGGAGGGCCCAAGGCCCTGCCTGCGAGCCCCCTAGGGTAGGTAGACTCAGGCCCAGCCTGCCTACCAGCAGCATGCCACAGATGAGTACTCGCCGCACCCCTTGGGTCCCCTCGGGGTCTGCGGCTCCCCCCTCTGGCACCTCAGAGAAGGCCATCAAGACAGAGCCCGTGGTTCTGGGCTCCATGCAGACAGAGCTGGCTACCTCCCCTTGAGGGGTCTGCTCCCTTTTGGGGTCTCTGGTGCGCCAGCTGGAGGAGCTCCAGGCCACAGATCAGAGACTGCGTGCCATCAGGGACTGTGAGCAGGAGATAGATTCCTACTACCAGGCGCTTCTCCCCCGGGAGATGGAGGGTAGACCATGGTCTCCCTCCAGGATAAGGGAGGACTCCAGGACCTCCCATTCTGTCCAGTCAGGGGGATGGACCAAGGTGGTCAAGGGCCCTAAGGCCTGCCGCACCAAGGCCCCTGCCCCGCTGGAGCTCAGCAACAGGTACAAACCTCTTGGAACTCCAGCAGAGCCTGCTAAGTTGCCAGCTCCCGCAGGCAACACAAGCTCAACTGTAGCTACCGCCCCCACTCTCCCCAAGACAAAACACAAAGTGTATGTCATGGGAGACTCCCTTCTGAGGGGGACTGAGTGGGTAATCTGCCACCCCGACCCCTTAGCACAGGAAGTCTCCTGCTTCCCAGAGGCCCGCATCCAAGATATTGCGGAGAAGATCCCTAAGCTCCTCCAGCCCACAGACCACTATTTGTCACAGACCAACTGGGCACTGTGAATGTATCAATTTGGTTGCAGGCCGACTAGGCGCTGCAAATGTATCAACCACTGGGCTGTTTGGTTTGGGATCGAGGAGGCGGAGTTGGGAGTGAAGCAAAGACAAGTTTCACTTATAACAGTAAAGATAAATTTTACCTATAGCAGCAAAATAGCAACAAAAATAAGTTTAAGCAGCAAAATATGGTTTACACATATAACAGTTAATAAAAAGGTTAAGCTAATAAACAGACAATATAGCAATAAAAAATAAAAATTGGCAGTGATAATAAAAACAGACAGACAAATTGACAAAGAGTTCCCACTTGGTTGGCAACTTATCGATAGTCCCTCAGTTCCAGGTATGCGCCAAGTTGATCCAGCAAAGTCAGGCGTTCCCGATCGATGCTGTTGGAGGGAGCACCGGGGAAGATCCGTCAGTCAGGATCTGGTCCTTGCTCACACTGGGAGTCTGGAGTCTGGGCTTGGAACAGCAATGACCGTTCTGTTCCATCCTTCCTACTAGTCACCTGACATGTGTGTTCCTTTATATCTTGTCCTATACTAATCTGTTGGCTTTAGAGCCACTCACAATCTTACCCTACAGCTGTTACCCTATGGGGTTAAAAGGTGTTAGAAATTATTATAATAGGTTACTGCCTAAACTTGGGTTTACCCAATAAGCAAATCACACCACATCACTTTGGGGTCTGAGATTAGCATTTTTCCCTGCCTAAGTTCAACCTACTTGGTTACTTACTTTTGGAATTTTTTGAAATTTGTTAATTATACCTTGTGGTCAGGTTTGTCATTTTTACTGACCTTTAAGCAAAAACTGTTAGGTCAGCTAAAGTTTGCAGTTTTGTTTTCTAGTTCCACTTCTTGGGGCCCGTGTTAGTCTTATGATTGGTACAGACAGTTAATTTTAACAGTACGGTTATGCTTATGACAGACAGGGTACGTCTGCGGGAAACAATCTTGCAAGCTTTGCCTTAGCTAATATTAACTATATGCCATTGCTAGATGCTCTCAAGAAGCAAATATTTTTTGTTATAATTTGCTCATTAACCCCTTTGGTTCTGGCCATCACAACTATCCCATGCTCCATATTCATGTGGACACCAATGACACGGCTCAGAGCACTCCCAGCTGGGTCATGAAGCACTACAGGGAGTTGGGAGCGGGGCTAAAGGGTCTGGGGGCACAGGTGGTGTTTTCTTTGATCCTCCCAGTCTCTGGGTATGGGCTGAGGAGGGAGAGGAGGATCCAGGTAGTGAACCAAAGACTGTGGCACTGGTGTCATCAGGAAGGCTTTGGCTTCCATGACCACAGCCCTCTCTTTGGTAAGCGAGGCAGTGAGCTGCTGGGAAGAGATGGCCTCCACCTCTCTCTGCTGTGGAGGAGGCTCTTCTCAGCCAGGCTGGCTGACCTGGTCCACTGGGCTTTAAAATAAGCCTGGTGGGGAATGGGGGGACTACCACCACTGCTGGCCCGCTGAGCAACCCTTGCAAAGCCAGCACTCCAAGGCCCTTAAGGGATCCCACCCCTGCCACAGCCCTGGTACAATTTGTGGGCAAGGCAAGAGCCCCCAAGGGGACACTTGACTGCCTGTACACAAATGCCAGGAGCTTGGAGAATAAGCAGGAGGAACTCGTCCTCCAGCTTAACACACATAATTATGATGTCATAGGGATAACAGAGATCTGGTGGGACTCCACCCATGACTGGACCATGGGTATAGACGGCTATACCCTGTACAGGAGAGATCAAGTAGATAAAAAGGGCAGGGGTACAGCTCTCTATGTTCAGGAAAGCTACACGTCTCTGCAAACTGATCTTGGTGATCAGGGTGGATGACTGGAGACCCTATGGGTTAAAATCAGTGAGAAACATGGCACAGGGGACACAATGGTGGGAGTCTACTACAAACCTCCCACCCAAAGCCAAGAGCTTGACCAGGAGTTTGACCAGAAACTGGCTGAGGCCACATGCTCCAGGACCATGGTTGTCATGGGTGACTTCAACTACCCAAACATCTTGTGGGAGCATCACTCAGCAAAATCTGAGTGCTTGCAAAGCTTCCTATAATGTGGGGATGACCTCTACCTGACCCAAGAAGTCTACGGGCCAATGAGAGGTTAAGCACTGCTCGACCTGGTACTGGCAACTGGGGATGACCTAATCAGTGATCTAGTGATCAATGTGAAGCTGGGTGACAGCGACCATGAGCTGATCACCTTCACCATCCGCCATAAAGCTGGCAAGTCAGTCAGCAACACTGAAGTCCTTGACTTCAGGAAAGCTGACTTTGACAAGCTCAGGAGGCTCGTCCGTGAGGCCCTAAGGGACCATGACCCCAGGGGGAGGGGAGTTCAGGAAGCGTGGTTTCTCCTCAAAGGAGTGATTCTCAATGAACAAGCTAATTCTATTTCATCTCGGAGGAAAGGCAGCAAGAGGGCACAGCAGCCCCCCTGGCTCTCCAGGGATCTAGTAGACTTCCTGAGGCTAAAAAGAAAGGCCTACAAAGGATGGAGGGGGGGATTCACCTCCAAGGAGGAATATTCTGCCCTGGTCCAGTCCTGCAGCAAGCAAATCAGGAAAGCCAAGGGTGCAACTGAACTCCAACTAGCTTTGAGTATCAAGGACAATAAAAAGTCCTTTTTCAGATATGTGGGGAGCTAGAGGAAAAGCAAGGGCAACATTGGACCCCTGCTAAACTAGATGGGACAACTGACAACTGACGACCAGGAAAAAGACAACCTATTAAATGGGTGCTTTGCGTCTGTCTTTCATCAGTCCCATGGGACGCCCCTGCCCATTATGGGACAGGGAGGCCTCAGTGAGGGAGATTCCCTGCTGACCTCATGAAGGAACACCTTGAGAGGCTGGACACCTTCAAGTCAGCTGGCCCTGACAATCTACACCCCAGGGTACTCAAGGATCTGGCAAGCATCATAGCCCAGCCCCTGGCACAGATCTTTGAGAACTCCTGGTGCTCTGGTGAATTGCCCAAAGACTGGAAGAAGGCCAATGTGGTGCCTATCTTCAAGAAATGGAGGAAAGTGGATCCGGCAAACTACAGGCCCATCAGCCTGACCTCTATCCCAGGGAAGGTCTTAGAAAAGCTCATTAAGGAGGCCATCTTTAATGGACTGGCTGACGCCAACATCTTGAGGGATAGCCAGAATGGGTTTGTTGCGGGTAGGTCTTGCTTGACCAATCTAATTTCCTTTTATGACCAGGTGACCTATCACCTGGACAAGGGAGAAGAGTTTGATGTCATATATCTTGACTTCAAAAAAGCCTTCAATCTGGTATCCCCTGATCACCTCTTGGCAAAACTGGTGAACTGTGGCCTTGGGTCCACCACGATCCACTGGCTGGAAAATTGGCTCCATGGTCAGATCCAGAAGATGGTAATAGACGGAAGTCAATCATCATGGTGCTCTATAAAGAAATTTGACAGCAACTCAAAATGTCTTCAAGTGAGCAGTTTAATGAATGACATGTCTAGGTCTAGATTTCTGTATTCATCATCATCATCATTGGCAATCCCTTGCAGTTGAGGATTATTGCCTTATTGTCTTACCTGTGCATCTGAAGATGATGATTGTCTTATGTATGCATCTGAAGATAGCTGGCAAGGCCAATCCAGAAATTTGACAGCAACTCAAAATGTCTTCAAGTGAGCAGTTTAATGAATGACATGTCTAGGTCTAGATTTCTGTATTCATCATCATCATCATTGGCAATCCCTTGCAGTTGAGGATTATTGCCTTATTGTCTTACCTGTGCATCTGAAGATGATGATTGTCTTATGTATGCATCTGAAGATAGCTGGCAAGGCCAATCCAGGATTGATAGGTTCTATTGCAACTGGGGCACATATTTCCATGTGGGGTGGGTGGCTCTGGATTCTTGGATTCAGCACTGACATGCTGTTTCTGTTGCTCCTGATTTTCCCTCTCGTGTTGTCATTGTGTGGTTTCAGAGTACTGAGATCCTTGCAGCAGACTCTTCTTCTATTTGGGGAAGTCCTGGGCAATAGAGCTGTGCGAAGCTTCAGTAGCTGCTTCAATTCGGAGGAGATTCAACCCTATTTGACAGTCGAATCTCCTAATCCAAATCAAATGGTAAGACCCATTAAAAGGTCCACATTGAATTGGAAGCCTCTGAATTGATTTGGCGAGATTTAGAGATTTGGCCACAGACTCTACAGGCAGTCCTTGATGACGCTGGACACAGATGCATCCAGCTGGTAAGTCTATTGTGGTGGGTAGAGGGTGAAGGGAAGAGGTGGGGGTGGGGGCCGATCAATGCCCCCACAGGGAGGGAGGGATTGGGGCTGGGACCAGCTGCCGGGGGGGGGTGGTGTTCATGGCTCCCGCTGCTGTACACTGCTGGTCCAGGAGCTGCTCATCTGGCGACTCCTGTTGCCAGTCCAAGAAGGCATGGGAGTGGGCATGTGCCCCTGGATCTGTACAGGGTGGGCCGGGCCAGGCTATGCTCCAGGCAGGCTATGGAAGATGCTGTGAGTGGGGGTTATGCCTTCCAACCGCTTGCCCAGCGGGGGCGGAGAACATGGGGTGGAGCCACTGCGCCGTCTGCAGACAAGCAGTGTGCAGTGGCAGGGGGCC
>NW_005843190.1:245725-259596 GCF_000455745.1 Alligator sinensis
CTGGATGAGCTGCGAGAAGGCATGGGGGGGCATGTGCTCCTAGATTGGGGTGGGGCAGGCAGCAGAGCGGAGGCTATGGGGGTGCTGCAGCCATCCTAAAATTCCCCATAGCCTCCACTCCCCATCCTGTTCCAATCTGGGAGCACATGTACCACCCCACCCCATGCCCTGTCATGGCTCGTCCAGGAGGTGCAGGGAGGCTGGGCTGGCTCTTGCCGCTGTGCGCGGCTCGTCTGGAGATGACACAGCGGCTCTGTCCTGTGCCCCCCCACCCTGGCTGGGTGAATGATGGGAGGGCATAGCCCCCCACTCCCAGTGACTTCCGTCACCTGCCCAGAGTGCAGCCTGGTCCAGTCTACCCTGCACAGATTCAAGGGAACATGCCCACTCCCATGCCTTCCTGGACTGGTGGCAAGAGCTGCCAGAGGAGCCACCAGACAAGCCACTCCCAGACTGGCAGGACATAGCGATGGGAGCCACCCCTATCTCCCAAGTCTCGTGCCCTACCACCCCGGCTGGGCAGCTTGTCCCAGCCCCAATCCCTCCCTCACTGCAGGGGCATTGATCTGACCCCCATGCCCCTTCCCCTCTGGCCACTAAAACAAACTTACCAGATGGAGGCAGCTGTGTCCAGCATTGTCGAGGACTGCCTGTCTAGTTGTCGCAGGGCACTAGGGTGTCCTGCTCCTTTAAGGGTTGAATGTAGCCCAAGTAACAGAAGACAACTCTCCCAGGAGGAGGGAGGAGGCTCCCCCTTCAGGTCAAAGGGCTGTATAAGGAAGAAAAGTCAGGCCTGTTTCACCCTATCAAGGTTGGCTAATGTGGGGGGGGTTACTTGTGGTGGGGTAGCTCCTGTCAAATACCACATGGTGCGCCCTTGGGGAAAAGGCGAGTAGGAGGCACCTGAAAACCTCTACCTCCTGTGGGGGAAAAATAGAAGTATGGAGGAGAAATACAAAAGAAAAAGAATGTTTAGTACAGTCAACGGTCAAAGGAAGTGGCAAGATTGCCTCAGACTATAAGGCATGGGAAGATAATGGGTTTTTGCTAAACTTGCTGTTTTAATACTGATGCTGTAATTACTATTTTTGATCTTAAAGTTATAAATTCTTTAGGCAGACCCTATACCATGATTGGTTACAAAAGATGATCTCATGCAATTAAAATGTATAAGTACTTTTGCATTTTCTGTATTAGTGGGGAAGTAGGAAGAAATTCTCTCCCCCCCTACAGCTGTAGCTCAATAAAAGCTTCTGTTGACCTGCTTCACAAACAACGCAGAGTACTGGTGGTTTTTTCCACGACACTCCTGTTCCTGAGTTGCCAGGTGACAGAAGAAAGGCTGTGAGAAGCCCAAGAAGGATGTGATGCCCAAAAAATGTGAAGACCCACTCGGGTGAGTTAGGGTCTTAAGCGGGAGGTGTGTCGCAGGGCACTATGGTGTCCTGCTCCTTTAAGGGTTGAAACTGCTAGGGAGAGAGCCCTAGCAGTCAGTTGGGAGCCCCAGGTGCTGGTTACCAGGGCAGCCAGGATGAGATAGTTGGCCCACACCTGCCAGCGTTCAGCTGACCAGAAGGGGCAGGGCCTGGCACATATATAAACCCCAGGGCTGAGGCCAGGAAGGCAGTTCTCTGCCAGTGGCCAAGGGGGAAGGAGCTCTCCCAGAGGAAGCAAAGGGAAGAGGCCTATCTGTAAGTTCTGCCCCTGATAATGTTGAGGGACAGAGCACACCCTGCGTGGTTTGAGTTATGGTGTAGCCTAGAGGCTTGCATTTTTGATTTTTGTTTATAACACTGGTGGTCTGGGTGAGGCTATTGGGGAAGGAGGAGGCCTCATTGGGGCCCCACTACAGTGTGGGGACCCGAGCACCAGAGAGGGCACAGTATTTGGGGGTGCACAGGCCTCGGCGCCAGAGAGGGCGCAGTGTTTGGGGGTGAACAGACCCCTGCGCCAGAGGGCACAGAGTGAGACAGTGCCGCAGAGAGCCCAGTGCCAGTGTGGGTGCAGAGACAGAGACAGGGCCGTGGAGAGCCCAGCGCCAGTGTGGGCACAGAGACAGATAGGGCAGCAGAGAGCCCAGTGCCAGTGTGGGCGCAGAGACAGAGACAGGGCCATGGAGAGCCTTGTGACGACCTGAGGGCCAAGTGAAACCAAGGCCTCAGAGGGATGCTGTATCAGTACCATCTGCGAGGCTTGGGGCATGGTAAAGGGGTGGTTTGGAGCCACACATATAGCCCATAAGGCTGGGGTGTTCTGAGACATCCATTTTGAAATGGGACCCACGAGGGGCCCAGGAACCCATGGGGTTCAGTGAAGTCCATCAGGACCATGTCCAACTGGACTTGAAGACAGCCTTCCTATTCATTATAAATACATCAAGACATGGCAGATGAGAAAAGAGGGTGTCCATAGGGCCAAATTGCATGGTCAAGGGGCCCTAGGGTATCACGGCCATCCTGGGGACCCCATCCCATGACAATAGTCTATGGGTGAATCTCCAAATCCAAATTGACCGAATCAAATTAGGACAGTGATTCAAATCACTGAATCGAATCACTCTCTCCTAATTAGCCGAATCCAAAGCAAATACCTGCTACTTCACGCATGCCTACTGGGCAATAGTAGTTGTCAATACTGACATCCCACAAGTAGATGTCGATGTTGCATTTTTTTCAAGTTGGTTTTGAGGACTGTTACGTCTCAGCTCTGTATTCTTGGGGAACCCTGGTACAGGATACAGTCTGTCTGACTCACAAAGGACTCACCCCGCCCCCCCCTCCTCTACCTAAACGAAACTGATTAAGATGCAGTGAGAGACGCACCTAAGACCCTCACCAGATAAGGGTGACGAGTGAATCAACTGCCCTAGGTCTCATTTACATGAGAGATGGAAAACAGAAAGCCTGAAGCAGAGGCTGCAGTGAATTCTGGGACCAGAGAAGCAGGAGAGCGCTGCATGATGGGGAATCTGTGCTTCCAATGTTAATCAACCCATGTTCACACACACCCAGCTCAGCATTTATCAGACCAGTTCTAATCTGGATTTGCTAAGGACTTCCCCCCCCCCACACACAGCTCTAAGTTTAATAGGCATCTCGGGCCGTACATTCCCCGGTCCCACTATGGGAGGCCTATTTAAACTTGATTGACTAAAACTCGGTTGCCGGGTTAGGGAATGCTGAGGCAAGAGACCGAGTCAGAGGGGGTATGGGCAACATTTGAACAATGGTTAAGGGTTCATCACAGCATCCAGCCTGCTGGAGCCCTAATCCCAGGTGTTGTCATATCTTTCCCGAGACGACTGGTGGGAGTCCTCTCCACAAAAGGTTATGAGCACCCCAATAATTGCTTTAAGTCTGTTAAAAGACTATAGTAAGATCTGGAAAAGTCATGCTAAGCTGAGGCTTGTGCACAACAAGTAAAAATCCAAAATCCTGATGCTGCAAGCTATCTATTGTTCCTGAAGAAACCATGAGATATCCCATCAGTATATCTGCCACCCATAGGAATCTCAAGCTGGCTCCCAAGTATTTGGGTTACTCCCTAATCTTAAGTGTTTCCTGATTATCAATCAGTTTCCTGAGATGGTCCAAACCAGATAACCCCTTGTCAATAGAAAAGACAATGATTTACACTACTGAGGGTGCTTCGAAGCAGCTAAACTGAGGGTATAAAAATCTGTAAGTGTGTGTGCTGCTAGAGGGAGAAGAGGAAGAGGAAAAGGAAGGAAAAGAAGTAGAAGCAGGAGGAAAGAAGGAGAAGAAGAAAACCCCTGTGCTGACACCATCCCCTGTCGTTCTTGGGACGCTGGAAGAACAGATCATCTCTCCCTTCAAGGACTGTGCTACAGACTGTGCCTGTCAGCTTTGCAGCCTGAGTACCGTGGACTAGGTGAGATCCCAGCGTTCTCTGTCTTCTTTCTAGGCATAAACTTCTGAACCTGAACTGTATCAGTTAAGCTTGAGCTAAGTTTCCCCAAATACTTAGTGAAACCAGGGTAGTATTGTCATTGTTGGTGTTTGTTTTTCTTTTGCATGTCTATTACTACTAGTACTATTATATATTTCATATGCTTAGCAATAAATAACTTTTATAGTCAAACTGGTAGTAATTGGGTATATTTTTCCTTCTCTGCTTCTCTTTCCTCCCGTGCTCTGCAGCAACGCTTCTTTTACCTATGCTAAAGATCCCTGTGAAGCCCAAATTATTGTGGGGTCTGCTCATCAAGAGGCCAAAGATTGGGACGTGCTGAGTTTGAAACACATAAGGGGATCAGCTTGTACAGGCTGATTGACCCAGTTTGACTCAGACGTGCCCTTATGAACTGAATGCTGGCCCATGAGGGTGTCAGCTGGACACCCAGCCGGATTCAGAGGGATTCTGTTTACCTGTGTGCTTGTGTCTGACTGCATTTTATTGTTGCTCTTATGAACTGATTCTTGGCATATGAGGGTGTCAGCCTGTCCATGCTGATCAGCCCGGCCAGGTCAGGCGTGTCACGTTAATTTGTGTGTGTTTGTGTGTATGACTGATTCGGTGACTGGAGGAACCCAGCCCATTGAGATTGAGTCCTGCAAGATAGCTCCACTGGGGGTGAGGGCTTGCAGAAGGGAGAAATACAGCTCCGTATAGTAACACAAGCAGCATATTGACGGAATCACCAAGACCCTAGAAACTATCCCTAATAAATGAGCACACCCCGAAGTAATGGGCAGATTTGGTAACAGGACATTCTTGAAGCGCTATCTGTCCTCCTCTTCAACATACTCCTTGACTGAGCTGGGAGAATAAAACTTGCTTTGGGAGCCTGGAATTGGACATCCAGATGACGTGGCTGGCCCACCTAAGTTCATGTTGGATGATTATCACTTTGATGCTCATGGTGTTTGCTTGCAAGAGGATGCTAGCATTGCTGTGTCTGTTGTCTCACTGGATTTGAAGGATCTTCTGCTGGCAGCACTGATGGCCCTTTTCCAGTAACTTGAGGTGCCGCCTGCATGTTGTCCATGTCTCAGCTCCATACAGTAAAGTAGGAATCATGACTACTTGAAAAGCCATGAGCCATGGTTTTGAATCTGATATTGCGATTTTTGAAATCTCCTTTCCTCGGGCGTCCAAAGGCTGCATTTGCGGCAATGTTGGATTTATTCATCGATGCCAGCGTTATGCAAAAGATGGCTTCCAAGGTACAGGAAATACTCAAAGTTCTCCAGTCTCACCATTAATTTGAATTGCCAGAGCTGGGGGCTGCTCATTAAGAGGTTGTTGATGGAGGATATTAGTCTTCTGAATGTTAAACATCAGTCCAGTTTTCTTGTATGCCTCAGTAAAGGTATCGACAATTGCCTGATGATCTGTTTCCAAGTAAGCACACACCACAGCATCATCTGACCACCAACAAACTTCCAGTCGGAATGGAGCTTAACTACTGAAAGGATAGTAAACTGTTTAATCTCAGCTGACTCTGAGCCAAAACCAAGACTTAAAAGAATCACCACATATATGAAAAGTATGAATACAACTCAGAAAAATGGATTACATAGGATACATAATAAATCTGTACACTCAGAGCCCAGTTGTCTGGACGTGGCCTAGTTGTCTCAAATGAGTGCAGCTGTGTGCACAGACATGTCTGCAGCACCACATACTGCACGTTCAGTTGTGCTCCACACTTTGAGGAAGTAGCATGGAGGGGTTTTTTTGATTCCTGGATATCCACAGAGAAAAAAAAGGAGTGGTACATGTGGCAGCAATGTGTGCCACCCAAAACTGGAGCCTGGCCAGCTGGAGCCATGCTCCACGGCTAGTTGTCCCTGGGGAACCAAACGTCCATGCACATCTGGACACAGCCCTAGAATTCTAAATTTTAAAGTGAGTTTACAGAAATGTGGCAAATTCTTACAGTATTGTTATGAAATCCATTCTTGATTAACTTTAGGTGGGGGGGAAAGCCCTTTTTGACCGAAATGCAGAAACTTACAGAAAAAGTGCTTTTGAACAAAATTATAAGACAGAAAATTATCCTGAAAATTGACTTGTTTTTCATTATTACTTTTTAGCAGCATAACAAAAAGTCAATATTTGTATGCAACACGTAGGAGGATCCCACAGCTATCAACAGTGATTAGGACAGCTATTAATTTTCCTGCACTTGAAAGGAAGTACAAATTATGTGTTACCATAATTACCATATTAAGTGAACTCAAAACCAATAGAAATATTTAAAGGCTAATACAAAAAGAAAATTTTAAGAGATTTATCAACTTGGCTGCAGTTTACTATCATGATTTAGCATCTAGCTCTTGAAGATAGGCTGGGTGCTAAATTAACACTCTCTTACACCCGGCTTTGCTGTCTTTATTTATGTTGACTAGAACTTTGGGAGAGTAAAGGTGACAGAATTCTGGCCCCTTACATGTTAAGATGATGCTTTGTTTAAGAGAAAAAAGCTTGTATATTCTTTTGTGGGGGAAGAAAAATCACTGGCTAAAATCAACATTTAATCAAATGTTTGGTGAAAGTCATTAATGTTGAAGCTTAGAATGAAGACACCTTCACTCCTCAGCAATTATAGACCAGTTTTATAACACCTCCCACAGGTAGGCTTTATATGAATAGCCCTATAGGCTACACTTAATGTTGGTAGTAAAATCAGTGAACAGAAAATTGTGTCTTTACAGTGATATGTGACCCTGGAATTCAGCTGAAGGAGGAATAATAAATAGGTCTTCATATCTTTTAGCTTGCAACAAAAAACATCAAGGGAATCTGCTACATAATTAAAATACATGATAATCTGTGACTGCTTGGAATTCAGTCATGCATTTCAAACACCTGGGTATCCAGGAGAAGAGTTTAACTAAAATTCGGCAAAGAAAATCTCAGAGTGGAGACAAAATGCAGAAAGCATTAGGGGAAGAATGGGAGGTGCTTTTTTATTTAGAAGTGCAGCCATTTGATGGTGCAAACCTCTTAATTTGTTGCACAAATCAGGTAATAAGGTATGAAATTTGAACATAACTTTTGGTTGTAACATTACATTTAAAAAAAAACAAGCATCTTCCAGCAGGCGAGGCTAAATTTGCAAGGTTTTAAAACTTGGTAGATTGCCTATATTGTCTGGGAAGGAAAAACTAAGGTGTTGCCAATCTCAAGTAGTAACTGGGCACATCTACACGAGATGCAGATTGCACAGCAGCTGAAATATACTGTGCAGTAACATGTCACAGCATGGACAGTGTTAATATGCTACTATGCAGTATTATTAGGCTACTGCACAGTAGCATCACCTAAAAGATGTTTGTCAGCGCTACTGCCCAGTAATGCCTATTACTGCACTTTTATTTAGTACTTGCTAATACAAGTACTAAATAAATGAGTAATGACTGCACAGTAGCGTCTCTGTAGACGTACCCACTATTTCTCTTCCCTCTTCATTCAGACACACCACATTCAGATACTCAGGAACACGCTTTTCCCTCCCCCATTTCCCAAGGTATTACTCAAGGAGTGAGCATCAAATCCCATTCAACTCTCTAAGATCAGGCAGCTCATCTCTATTGTTTTTCTCTTTTTTGATGGACTTAGTTCCTTTTCCTTTCCATGTTCCCCTCAGCTCTTCCAGCTACCCTCCACCCTGATTGGAAGCACAGTACTGTTGAGCTCAACACTTTGGTTCACCAGTTAGCATTTTTGCTTGTCCTAGACTCCTGCTCAACAAAAAAATTTCTGTTCTGCAGCCAAATCAGAAGTGACAAACTCATAAAGGATGTATTCAGTATTTATTGGTCATCAGCATGGTAGAATCACACCACATAGAACATTTATGAAATGAAATCTGGACAAGAAAGCATGGAACAACCCACAAGAACTCTTGTAAAGGGTTAGGGGTTGATGATATATCCTAAAACTGTATTTGAAGAGTTGGGGCAAGTGCTCTTTTATGTTACACAGGGTTTTATGGAAACATGTACAATCAAGGCAGAAGGCAGGGTAGGCTGTCCCCTTAGGGTACATGCAGGTGTTACATTTAGATCGACCTAACTAGGGTTTGGTCAGTCTAAATGCCTGATTGTATGGGCCTTTAGGGGGGCTAAATCATGTTAAAAAATGCACAGCCAATCTAAGGTAGTTCTCCTGAAGAGGTGAGCTTACTTAAATTAGGAATGGGTTAATTTGATTTGGTGAATGCCCATACACAAATGGAGTGCAACCCCTAGGCTGGGAAAGCCCAGCTGTTCGCCTCAGCCCCAGGGCTGCACTATTCCTAGCACCCCTGACCTTGACCGGGCTGTATTTAGCCTCTCTGGCTTCCCCACAGGCATGCACCACCCACTTCCAGCCCTGCACCTGACAAGGCTTACACTGACGGTCGCATCCCCAGCGCTGCCTCTGCTGTGAGCCTCGTCAGCTGTGGGGCTTGCAGTGGGGAGGTGTGGGGCTCGCTGGCAATGCAGCCACCACTGTGAGCCTTGGTGGTGGCAGGGCTCACAGCAGGGGTAGCTCCATCAGCTGCGGAGCTCTCAGCAGCAGCAGCATAGGGAACCCTGCACCTGCTGCAAGGGCTGTCAGCTGTGGGCTTGCAGCCACAGGAGTTGGTGCAGGGGGACCATGGGATCATGATCTTGGGCTCAGAGCCAGCCTTGGGGAAAAAGGCACCCTGGGCAACATGTACTTTACTCCACCAACCATCCTCTTGCACTCCCTGGAGCCCCCCCAGTACCCCTCCAAGTCACTGGCACTGCTGCCCTTCTAAAGAGGGGCTCTTTTTGACAGACTGGGGAGCTGGGCAGTGTGTCATTTTATGGAGATTGAGATTTATAAAATGATGTAACCAAACCCTCAAAGGTAAAAAAATCTCCCTGAAACAAAAGTCTGAAAAAAAAATCATTTAAAAAATGGAATTGTTTTGGTAGTTTTGAGAAATTCTGCCAGGTGGCTGGATAGGAGAAAGGAAGCCATGAGGAGTGGTGCTGGCGACTGGTGTTCAGCTCTTGGGCTGCCTAGCAGCTGAGTCTGACTCCAGAGTAAGTCTGGAGGCTTCCAACAGAAATCCATTAAAGTCAACATTTTCCCATGGGGCATTTTGATCTTGATAAATCAACACTAATGGAAAAAACTTTGCTTCTAGTTGGATTGGCAGATGTTGCCAACAAACCTCAGAGAGTGGTTTGAATGTAGTTCCAAGATCCTTAGCATATTGGCTAACAGATGCTCTGTCTGCACTCTTTTAATAAGCAGATTTCTATGAAAAACATATCAGATATAAAAACTAAACTCAACTTCAGCACAGGAGACTGGACATAAGAAAAATATTCAGTCGCCCATTTATATTGATCAGAGCTTTGATTTTGTATATATTAAAATACTCTTTTCACAGTGTGGGTAGGATTTTGAGGTAGTAGGAAAGACTTCATAATTACTAGTAGTCTACTTTTAAGGAAAACTCCTGCAGCTGTTCACATGGTTTATTTCATAGATTTCATAGACATTAGGTCTGGAAGGGAACTCAGAAGATCATCAAGTCCAGCCCCCTGCCCAAGGGGCAGGAAGTCAGCTGGCGTCATTGGATCCCAGCAAGATAAGCATCCAACTTTCTCTTGAAGGTGTTCAATGTACGTGCTTGCACCACCTCTGGTGGCAGGCTATTCCAGACCTTGGGGGCTTGGACAGTAAAGAAATTCTTCCTTATGTCCAGCCTGAAATGGTCTTGTTGTAGTTTATGACCATTCGACCTAGTCGTCATCCCTTGGGGCGCTCTGGTGAACAAATGTTCCCCCAGATACTGGTGGTCACCCCTGATAAACTTATAGGTGGCCATCAGATCACCCCTGAGCCTGCGCTTTTCCAGACTAAACAGCCTCATGGCTCTCAGCCTGTCATCGTAGGGTCTGCTTCCCTGACCTCTTATCATGCACGTGGCTCTTCTCTGGACTCTCTCAAGCTTCTCCACATCCTTTTTGAATTGTGGAGCCCAAAACTGGATGCAGTACTCCAGCTGCGGCCTCACCAAGGCCGAGTACAAGGGGAGAATGACGTCCTGGGATTTGCTTGAGAAGCATTTATGGATGCAAGCCAGCATTTTGGTTGCTTTACTAGCTGCCGCATCACATTGAAGGCTTATGTTCATCTTGTGGTCAGTGATGACCCCCAAGTCTCTTTCTTCCGTAGTGCTAGTCAGTGTAGCACTGCCGAGCCTATAAGCATGCTGCAGGTTTTTCCTCCCAAAGAAGGAAAGGTTTAAGGTTGATGAGACTGATCAGTTGAAGAGCTGACATCTGGTCCCTGGAAAAATTCACCTATAACAAAAGCCAGCTACAGTGTTAAAATTTCCATGCTCTTCACAGAGAATTGACCTTAGTCTTCAAGTGAAGTTAGAAAACAAGTAGACTGAGAAATGTGTGTGTGTAATGATTACTGAAAGAAGGAATACATAAACAGGAGTGATAATATTGTATGTATCTATTTTTTGTTAAGAAAAAAAGATTGGATCTTTGCTAGCTAAGACTCTCCCTGTGTTCAGTAGTCTGGCAATACACTGGCATAGCAGAAACTCAGAGAGCTCTTACAGGGCATGCTGCTATGCCCCTTCTGTGCTGCACCCAGGAGCACTGCTGTGAAGCACATGCTGCCCAGTTGCTCTCACTCATTGTGCTCAGACTCACAAAGAAGAGATGCTTCAGGGTCCTTGGGGTAGTACTAATTACATGCCCAGCATAGCTGTCAGGCTGTATGTCTCAGCCAGGTTCTTGGTTCTCACTTAGTGTTGCTGTAAGGCAGCTGCATTGCCTCATTTATGGGTAAATCCAATATCTTTTATTAGATCAACTTGAATAGTTGGGGGGAAAAAAAATTATTTGCAAGCTTTCAGGTACAAATACCCTTCATATTTGAGAAAGCATCTGCAGTTGGTGTGTGCTGTTTCTGGATGGAATAGTAAAGAAGCCATAGGGCAGCATGCATGAGAGCGCCAGTCAGTGAAAATGTAAATTATGAAGTCAATAAATGAGAGACAGGTGGGGTCAGGGAAGGGAAATAAATATAGCTGGTAAATAGTATAGGGTTACCTGGGGAGTTCGATGTTAGGCAGGTTGCAATGTGTCATCCAATGTCTCTATTTAGTCCATGATATTTTGTATCCAGTAGGTTGATGAAGTGAAGTTCTTGGCTCACCGTGAAAGGTGTTTTGTAAATTCCCTTTGAGGATCAGGACTGAGAGATTGTACAGAGAGTGGCTGTCTTGTGAGAAATATGCCCCCACAGGTAATTGGGTATTCTTGTCTTTGATAGATTTTCAGTGTGCATTCATTCTGGTATGCAGTGGTTTGGTTTCTCCTCCATATCTTCCATCAGGGCATTTGGTGCACTGGATGAGATATATTATATAAGGTGCAGCTGTAAGATCCAGGAATGCTGATGGCTCTGTTGTGGGGTGTAGTGATTGTGGGGGTGGTGGAGATATGTTGGCAGGTTTTACATTTCTTGTCATGGCATGATCCATTTGGTGTGTTTTCGGCCATAGAAAGTTTGCTTCTGATTATGAGGTTGGCAAGGTTTGGTGCTTGTTTAAAGGCTAGGATGGGTGGTTCTGGGAAGATCTCTTTAAGAATTGGGTCTCCTTCTAGTCTGGGGTGCCATTGTTTGAGGATTTTCCATATGGGTTCCAGGGCGGGGTGATATGTCATAACCAGTGGTATGTGATTCATGGGGGGTTTCCTTCTGTACTGCAGCAATTCTTCACATGGTGTCAGGGTGCCTCTTTCAAAGAATGGCCGGTCTCTCTGGAGGAGTGTCCTTGTTGGGTGAAAGCTCTTTTGAGATTTGTGAGGTGATGATCATGGGTGTTCTCCTCAGTGCAAATTTGGTGGTATCGGAGGGTTTGGCTGTATATAACAGCTTTCTTGGTGTGTTTAGGGTGATTGCTGGTTCTGTGTAGGTATGTATGGTGGTCTGCAGGTTTCTTGTATATGGTGGTCTGTATCTTACCATTCTGGATAGTGGTGGTTATGTTGAAAAAGGAAATGGTGGTGCGAGAGTATTCAAGAGATAGTCTAATGGAGGGGTGATGATTGTTGAATTTCTGATGGAAATCAATCAGAGACTGCAGGTTTTCAGTCCAAATAATGAAGATGTCATTGATATCTATCTGCCTATGCCCTTAGACCAACACGGCTACAACCTATACCCTTGCTGAATTTGTTGCATGTACAGCAGGAGCAGGTTAATAGTGTGCACTTCAGACTTACGCATCTGAACACAGCATGGAGACAGTGTAGGTATGCCCAAGCAATTTAGTATACCATGTTTAAAAAAACTGGGACTAGCTCCTCACATGGTGCATGTTACAATACCTCATGTGAAGTAACTGCAGCTGCATGGATTTACATATGTTGAAGATCTAGCCCTTTGGTAGCCCCATTTTATAGCCTAGCTCCTCAGGTTCTCTTATTTACAAACCAGGGATGACGCATAGGGGGTGTACACGGGTGCACATGCACCCCCTACAAAAAGGTACCACTCACCACCCTGCCGCTGACACCATCGGCGGGGGCTGCGGGCAGTCTGTGATCACCGCTGGCTGCTGCCAACACTGCCGGTGGCACCTGTGGGTGCTTGCCGACCCTTGATTGGCACTCACCACCCCCTGCCGCCAATGGTGCCAGCGGCATCTACAGAAGCTCTACGCTTACTGCCACTGTGCTCCCGTCACCACTGCCATGCTCCCGCTGCTGCCAGCACAGCTGTGCCCCCCGAGCCACTGGGGGCATACTTCGTTCATGTTACAGACCCACTAAAACCAGATGTGATGAAGCTTCATTCACTAGTGTTTGTAAAGTATGACAAGACTGCAGTTTATACCTTACATGAAAGTTGTTTCATAGTTTCGTAGTAGCTAGGGTCAGGAGGGACCTGAACAGATCATCTAGCCTGACCCCCTGCCACAGCCAGGAATGAATGCTGGGTTCACAAGACCCCAGACAGGTGATCATCCAACCTCCTCTTGAATTTGCCAAAGGGTAGTGTTGGCTACAAATGTCCAACTTGAGATCCTTAAAATTCTGGTTTATTAGGAGGATTGAAACACTGTAATGAAGTCAAATCATAAACCTTGGGGCTGGTCCCCACACACACACACGCACACACAGAGTAGCGAGTTACAAGAGTCAGGTATACCTATCCCACAGGCGCTGGAGTCTGCCGTTGATGACCAGTCAAGGCTTCTTCCGGCGTGGTGTTATCCTCCAGAAGGGGGTCACCGGCTGGTCCTTCTGGCTGGACAGGTCGGGTGCTGGTCAAGTTGGAGATCAAGAGGGTGCCGCTGAGGGTCACTTTTCACTGCTTTTTATCTGTCCTTGGCAGACTTTGGTGACTCCCCAGTTTTCAGGTTTGCCCAATCCAGGGGTCCTTGACCCTCGTGGGACTTCCCCCTCGGTGGCTACTGGATGGCATCTGTCAGCCCCAGGGGTCGTCCACATGTACGTGCAGGTTTGGGAGTCCATTGATGAATTTTGAATAGGGCTCTGGGAACGGTTGATCTGGAGATATTCAGCCCCAAAAGTTGGTCCCTGGCATTGATTAACTCAGACTGGGGCTTCTAGCCCTTGAACAGTGAAGTTTAGAGAATTCCTGGTTGCTACATTGTCTCATATTGATTTCTTCCGCTGGTTGATCTGCGGTTTCCCTAGGTGTTAATTTCCGCCTGCTACTGTGTTATGCATTCAATCACTGATTCACTCACTTTTTCAGGGGCCCGCCTGATACAGGGAAGTGGTGGTTTGATTCCTGCCCTTGTTAACATTGTTACAGTGTATAACTTATTTCTAAAACTAAAACACATTTAGTTAAAAGGTGAAGAGTATAAAATATAAGCT
>NW_005843190.1:260647-277515 GCF_000455745.1 Alligator sinensis
GACAGTGTCAAAGGCCTTGCTGAAGTCCAGAAAGACTACATCCATGGCGACACCTGCATCCAATGCTTTTGTGACCTGATCGTAAAAGGCAATCAGGTTGGTCTGACATGACCTGCCCCTAATGAAACCGTGCTGGTTGCCCCTGAGCATCATCTCCGATGCCGGCCCATCACAGATGTGCTCCTTGATGATCCTCTCAAAGAGTTTCCTCAGGATTGAGGTAAGACTGATGGGCCTATAGTTGCCCGGGTCCTCCCTCCTCCCTTTCTTAAAGATGGGGACCACATTGGCTATCTTACAATCATCTGACACCTGGCTTGAGCACCACGAGTGCTTGTAAAGCTGTGCCAAGGGCCCTGCAATAACCCCTGCTAGCTCCCTCAACACCCTGGGGTGGAGAGCATCTGGACCTGCTGAATTGAACACGTCCAGCCCCTCCAGAAGCACTCTAATGCGGTCCTCCTCAACCTTAGGTCTTGGGGCGTTCCCCTCGAGCCTGTCTTGAATCACGGTGGGGGAGTCCCAGTCCCTGCACAAGAAAACGGAGGTGAAGAATTTGTTAAAGAGGTCTGCCTTCTCTTCTGGCGTGACCACCAGATTGTCCAGCGCATCTTGCAGGGGCCCCACATTTCCTGGCACCTTCTTCATCCTCCCTATATATTTGAAAAAGGACTTTTTATTATCCTTGATCTTGGATGCTAGTCCTAGCTCTATGTCCACCTTAGCTTTCCTAATAGCCCCCCTACAGGCCTGAGCAGTGGAGGTATACTCTTCTTTGGAGATAGTCCCCCCCTTCCACCAGGTGTATGCTGCCTTTTTGGCAACCAGGCATTCCCGGACTTCCTTCTCCTCTTCTACCTTTTCTTCCTTCTTATACTGAAAGAAAGAGGAAGGAAGAAAAGGTAGAAGAGGAGAAACATATCCAAAGAGGGGAAAGCAAATGCAGGCAAAAGGAAAAGGGGGCTTTCTGCTACAGTAGGGGCGAGGACCACTTCCCTGGAAAGTTGGTTCCAGATTTTGGCCACCCTAACTGTAAAATATTGCCTTCTGATCTCTAAGCTAAACCTATTCTCCATCAGCTTATGACCATTGTTCCTTGTCACCCCAGGTGGTGCTGGAGAGAAACGGGTTCTACCTATTTGCTGTTGATCTCCCCTGATGAATTTGTAGGCAGCCACTAGGTCCCCCCTCAGCCTCCTCTTGCTGAGGCTGAACAGTTTCAGGTCCCTCAGTCTCTCCTCATAGGGTCTGTCCTGCTGCCCTTCACCAAATGGGTGGCCCTCCTCTGAACCCTCTCCAGGCTGGCCACATCCCTTTTGAAGTGCAGTGGTTTTAAACCCATCTTAGACCTTTTTGAAACTCTGAAACTTGACATAAATATTCTCTTTTACCATAATGTTGCTTTCAGTTCTTTCAGTAAAGTACCCAGATAATAGCTTTAAAGCAAAATACAATAAGACTGTCTGTCTTGCATTTATAATTCTATCAGTGATCTAAAATGAGATTTGCTAGCTCATTTTTTATTAGGAAAAAAAAGATTACTATTAAGTTTATCAGCTCTTACTTTCTCCAGTTATTGGGATCCAGCTTGAACTCTCTTTAGAATGCAAGTAGACGTAAGGCAAAATTCAAGTTGGCCCCTCAGGAACCTCCATGCTCAGTCTTTGCATACTTAAACATAGCTTCCTGGTCCCAGAAGTCAAACAAATTGTGTTAGGTACCTAGCTTGACTCCATGTACCGTCAATGGTAAGGTGCCTTCAAATGATGTTATGGAGAGCCTGAACATTAAGCAGGGGATCACCTAGAGTTAGCCAAAAGGAAATCACAGAGCAAGGATACATCTGAACTCCTCTCTCTAGAATTTAAGTAGTCAACTCAGGGGTGCATATTAGATGTGTCCATCTACTTGGGATGTGGAATCCAGAGTGCTCTTGAGGACATGCTTATTTGAATGGTTAGAACAGCTTCTTCTCCCACAACTCCCTGCCAGCACCTGTTGCATTATATCCTGGTGTTAGAGAACTCCTCCATGAATGAAATACCTGTGGTATATCTGGGTTCTGGGCTCTCCTCAGCCTGAGAGGTGAGTACCCCAACTACCCGGGTTTAGAATAGTGTGTGTGTGTGTGTGTGTGTGTGTGTGTGTGTGTTAAAGATGGATCACTGTGTAGCAAGGGATGCAAGAGTCAGATCAGAAAAACAGTAAACAGAGGCACCCTATGTTTATTGCCTTGTGGGGGAGGGACTTCTGCCTTCATTGGATTATTCGTTGGAGCAGATGCCCTACCCTCAGGATTGTCTGTTCTTCTTATCTGGTGACTTTCTAATGTCAAAATGCATAAATGTTCTTGCAACTAGGGACTGATTAGTATGGACTGTGGAGGTTTTTGCCTTCCTCTGTAGCAGCAGGTGTGGCCCTCTACCCAGGATCTCTTGAGCATATATTGACAACATTTCATAGAAGCAGGACACTGGCTGCCATGGTTCCTTTGCTTTACCAGTGACCAGTTATGGCGTTAGATCTGTGTTGTGTCAGGGTTGATGGTAGTCTTACTAAGAGTTTAGATTATGGTTTGTATGGGATAATTTTGATAGGAATGATCATGCCTCAGGCAAGGGGTTAGACTAGATCAGTGGCTCCAACCTTGGTTCGCAACCAAATCAGGGTCGTGGGAGGTCCACCCCTTGCTCTGTCCTTCCCGCCTGTGGGGCTCTCCTGGCACATGGTCTGCATGGCTCCCGCTGCTGCTGCCCCTTGCGATCCTGGCCTGGCCTCGGGCTCTGCTTTTGTATTAGCCTCTTTTAGGAGTCACTGGACTAGATGACCTCTGGAGATCCCTTCCAGCCCTACTTCTTTATGATTCTATGGCCAGAACTCTTCCCAGAAGAGACCCCAGTTATTTAGTTACAGACTTCAAGGGTGTGTCTACACATTCATTAATGTGTTTTTTGTTACTGTACATTAAATTTAGTACCTCTAACGTGAGGTTTTAATTAAATGCACATTAGGCAGCCCTAATGCACAGTAGCAAAAGCACATGCTTTTTTAGTGATAATGTGCAGTACCCTAATTTTACTGTGCATTAATATTTTGGCACAGTTTTTGCCATGATGCTTTAATATGCGGTAAAATAGGCTACTGTGCATTAAAGCGCACGTGTATATGTGCCCAGAGTTTGCTCTCCTTCTGGCCCCATTACTTTTTTGCATCCTTTAGAGTTTTGGCTTTAACAGGAGTGCAGAATGACATACTACCTTGCTTAGACTTTTCTATAATGTGGTGTAGGACATGAGAGTTTGAATCCCCCTAGACTGAGGTATGCTATAATCCTGGCTCTAACTTAAGGCTTCTGTGCTTTGTACTGAGTTCAATTATGTTATTTTGTATTAGGAGTGCTCTTAGCACATTTAGTGGACTGGGAACAAATGCAGAGTTAAGGGTCCTCTCTGTCTCACAGTTACATCAGTCTGGGCAGCTAAGAACTGTTTCAACCCTAAGTTCTACTATGATGTGTTTCCACACATATATGGATGTTTAAGTTTAGGTATGAGGGATCATCTTAGCCTAAAATGTAGTTGCCAAATTAATTCAGGCAACTACACTGTGGGCTGTTCTACATGAGACACTAACTGTGGGGTAGCTTAATAACACTAAGCAGTAGTATGCTGGGCAAAACCTGTACTACTGAGCAGTAATATTAGGCTACTCCGCAGTTACCGTCAGAAAAAAACCACTGTGCAGTAGTGCTGGCACACTAGTGTGGGTTACTGTACATTGATTTAGTAGTTGGTTATCCAAGTACTAAATGTAATGTGCAGTAACTATGGCACATTAATGAATGTGTAGACAGGCCCTGTTTGTATCTACTGGATCAGGGGGATACTTGATTATTTTATGCAACCTTGGCACACAAATTCTGCTTAGGTCCTGTATAGATGGCTAGTTTACCACTCTAGATCAGGCTGCTAGCATCCTCTAGCATAACAGACAAATGGTAATGCTCTTACTGTTTAATACAAAATGGGTTATATAATTAAAGATTCAATTTCAATTTTTTGTATTTTTCAAAGACACCACTTCTAGAGAAACAGAATGAAAAACTGTTCTTGAATCTGTTCAGAAAAAGAATTGTGTGTTTTGTTTTGTTTTTAAAGAGCTCTGGCTTGTTCTCAATAAATGATTAATAGATTCTTGTCAGCAGCAGGTCACATTTATAGGAAGGACACTTGAGATAAAAGCGACAAGAGTAGTTCTTGTTAGTAGCTGAAATTGAAGTGCAGGTAAAATTCACTGTTGCTATTTTGGAACAGAGAAATACTTTTCCCCTTTGAATAATTTTTGTAATTATTCAATGAAGGGCAAAGTAACTCAACAATACTACTGTGCTATGGTAATTAAAATAACTTCTATTATGGGAATGTCATAGTTTTTCTGTAGTTACAGATGAGACTGACTTTCGACTTTAAATCCATTTTAACCCCTGTCCTCCAAAACTTTAACTATTCTAAAATGAAATTAACACACATGAACTTTTGCAGGGTAAAAACATCCCACTACAACTGATTAACAGGATCTATGAAGTCCGGGTCCAGTTGAAAGAGATTTATGAAAGAAACAAGACAACATTATCTCTTTGACCTATTTGAACTCCAGAATAGCCTGGCTTAGAAATGCCTTTTTTTCATCTATGTTAGCAAGAACTGGGCTTTCAGGAAATTCCTTAGGGATCTAGAAAATTGCCTAAAGAGGGCAGTTGAGGATTCTCCTGCTGGTAAGAAGATCCTTGAGTTGGTCTAGGAAGTTGTCTGCAATTCACCTCCTGGTTTGCTCCGAAGTGATGCTAGATGGTGGAAGTATCCAAGCTTGGTTTGAAAATGTCAAGAGATGTAAAATCCAGCACTTCCTTCAGTTACTCACTCTCACTATTAAAAATCCATACATCATTTCTAATTTGAATGTTTCTTGCTTAAATGTTCAGCCATTGGTTCTTGTTGCACGATTTCTGCTAGACTAATGAGCCCTCTACTAGTAGTCATTAATGTACATTGTAATCAGGTGGCCTTGCTGTTTTCTTTCTGATGAGCTAAGATGACTTTGATCTTTAAGTCTCTTGTTGAAAACCATTTTTTCCAGAATAGATATGGAAGCGATCAGAGGGCTATTATCAGCCAAGTTAGAGTAACTCTTGTGGCAAATAGTTTTTTTGTGGATTTATTACCAGGTACATAAAACTTATATTAAAGCTATTAAAAATGGGTATTTAAAAAGTGGTTCTTGCACTAGTCCTGATACATACCCATTTACTATCCAATATTGTCCTCTGGTGGGAGACCATGCATCATTGTACTATGACAGCTCCTCCCAGTCATTGGAGAAAATAAGAAACTAGTTCAATCCTTGCTCTCTAGTCAAATATTGTTAAACTCAAGAACACCAACATTTTTACCATTGAAATCTAATTTGGGAATTGCCTTTTACAAGTTTCTATAACTGGTGCAAGATTTTAAAAGAGAAAAATGCAGAGCTGACATCAGCTAAAAATATTTAACAGCCAGAGACAGAATTTTAAAGCTTTATTTGATATAAAGAGGTTAGTCATACTGCAGAAAATAATGTCAAGAACATTATCATCAGAAGACCAAAGCTAAAAAAGTAATATAAAATATTCATCTTTGTTTTTTAAAAACACATGCATCAGTAATAAAATAGTGTTACCTGCATTCACTTAGCACCCATTATGGTATGATGATGCAATGCACTGAAATGTTGTTTCTAAAGGAAACACCATCAAAAGCCTGTCCTCCTAGAATTTAAGTTTAAATCTGGCAAATTAGCATTTTTTAGACCTGAATTAACATTGTCAGAAATGCCAAGTTTCAGGTTTGCAGAATATTGGTGCTGGAAGTAGGGTTCTTTTGCAGACTGCAGCTAGTTCAATTGGATCCTTGTACAGCATGAGATATGGTGTACATTAGCATAATGTATATTTTTAATACGAGGGATGCTTTTTTGTTTTGTTTTGTTCTTCTGAGGACATCAGACTGACTTTAAGCTCAAGTAATCTAACTGGAAAAGGTAGCTGGTTTTCTTTTAAAGCAACAGATGAGATTCAACATGTACACAACTAAAGTGCACTAGCCTGTTCTTTAAGGAGATTATAGTACTATTAAACAACTTTTTGTGTGAAAAATTATTTTTGAATGTAAAGAGCTTTTTAAAAGAAAATCTTAAACCCATTCTTTGAAGCCCACCTTGATATTTCTAACGCTTCTACTATTGCTTACCTTTCCTAATTTTTATCCAGGTCTTTGGCTTTGGTCTGGGCTTTTGTTTCAATCCCTCAGTGAACCTAGTTTAAAGTCATTTGCACTAGATTAGCAAGGCTGCAGGCAAAGAAACGGTTCCCTCTCTTTGTCAGGCACACCCCATCTCTTCCCTGCAGTCCATCTTCCTGAAATGCCATCCCATGGTTGAAGAAGCCAAAGCCCTGCTGGCAATACCATCTATGCAGCTATGTGTTGATCTCCAGGCTGTGTTTACACCTAGCCAGGCCTTTACCCTTGACTGGAAGGGTTGAGAACACCATCTGGCTGCTTGTCCCCTTCACCCTTGTGGCCAGAGCCATATAGTCATCCTTGATCTGTTCAAGGTTACCCCTGGCAATATCTTTAGGGCCTATGTGGATAAGGAGCATGGGATAGTAGTCAGAGGCTTGGATGAGTCTGGGCAAACTTTCTGTCTTGGTTGTAGGCTCCTGGCAGGCAGCATCCTGGCAGGCAGCAGACCTCCTGAGCCAATAGGTCAAGCCAACAGATAGATATCTCTGTGCCCTGCAATAGGGAGTTACCAACCACTACCCATCACTTCCTTTTGGCAGCAGTGGTCTTGATTCTCCCTATCGCCCTGCAGAGCAGCAGGGTTTGGCTTCTTCTGCCATTTAAGCAGACAGTAAGAATCTGCAGGATTGGAGACACAGACATTAAACAATCACTGAAGTGCATATACAGTTATGCATATATAGTTATAATATTTTCTTATACCTAGCTGTGATTGAAGACTAGGTGTTCATTTTTTTAGCCAATATACTGGAAAATCACCAGAACTAAGATTTTCATAGATTTCATAGACATTAGGACTGGAAGGGACCTCAGAAAATCATTGAGTCCAGCCCCCTGCCCAAGGGGCAGGACGTCAGCTGGGGTCATAGGATCCCAGCAAGATAAGCAAGATAAGCATCCAAATTTCTCTTGAAGGCATTCAATGTAGGTGCTTGAACCACCTCCAGTGGCAGGCTATTCCAGACCTTGGGGGCTCGGACAGTAAAGAAATTCTTCCTTATGTCCAGCCTGAAATGGTCTTGCAGGAGTTTATAACCGTTCGACCTCGTCATCCCTTGGGGCGCTCTGGTGAACAAACGTTCCCCCAGATCCTGGTGAACACCCCGATAAACTTATAGATGGCCATCAGATTTCCCCTGAGCCTGTGCTTTTCCAGGCTAAAGAGTCCCATAGCTCTCAGCCTGTCGGCGTAAGGTCTGTTTTCCTGACCTCTGATCATGCATGTGGCTCTTCTCTGGACTCTCTCAAGCTTCTCCACATCCTTTTTGAATTGTGGAGCTCAAAACTGGATGCAGTACTCCAGCTGCAGCCTCACCAAGGCTGAGTACAATGGGAGAATGTCGTCCCAGGATTTGCTTGAGAAGCATCTATGGATGCAAGCCAGAATTTTGCTTGCTTTACTAGCCTTAGCATCACATTGAAGGCTCATGTTCATCTTGTGGTCAATCATGACCCCCAAGTCCCTTTCATCTGTAGTGCTAACCAGAGTAGCACTATCGAGCCTATAAGCATGCTGCAGATTTTTCCTCCCAAGGTGGAGAAACTTGCATTTTTCAGTGTTAAACACCATCAGGTTCTCATCCGCCCATTTCCTGAGCCTGTCAAGGCAGGCTGGATTGCCCTCCTGTCCTCAGGTATGGATGCTTTACCCGAGAGTTTGGTATCAATGGCAAACTTGGCCAGTCTTTGAGTACCCTGGGGTGTAGATTGTCAGGACCAGCTGACTTGAAGGTGTCCAGCCTCTCAAGGTGTTCCTTCACGAGCTCTACATTGATGGAGGGCAGGGAATCTCCCTCACCCAGGCCTCCCTGTTCCATAATGGGCAGGGGCGTCCCATGGGACTGATGAAAGACCGACGCAAAGCACCCATTTAATAGGTTGGCTTTTTCCTGGGTGTCGATTGTCAGTTGTCCCATCTGGTTTAGCAGAGGTCCAATGCTGCCCTTGCTTTTCTTCCTGCTCCCCACATATCTAAAAAAGGATTTTTTTATTGTCCTTGATACTTGTAGCTATTTGGAGTTCTATCACAGCCTTTACTTTCCTGGTTCGCTCCCTGCAGGACTGGACCAGTGTGGAATATTCCTCCTTGGAGGTGGATCCCATCCTCCATCCTTTGTAGGCCTTTGGTTTTAGCCGCAGGAGCTCTGCTAGTTCCCTGGAGAGCCAAGGGGGCTGCTGTGCCCATTTGCTGCCTTTGCAGATGAAGCACCTGATACATATTCTTGATCAGGAAAGGCTGCATCAACATACCTGATACACTAACTGTTCCCTTGAATAACCAAGTCCTTTGTGGAGGGCTGGCATAAGAGAAGTCTTAAATGGTAAGTGCCTTGTGTTAGCCCTCTGTACAGAAGTAGACAACAGCTGTACAAGTCTGAGTAAGAAATGCTTTTAAATGCATTCAGCTATTTGAGTGACCCATGTCTTAGCAGCTTAAGCAATTTCTTGCTGTCTTCTGCTCCCTCTGTTTAGCTGTTCTTTGGTGTAAGCTATCTGTTTTCCCTCCCCTCTCTGCAGTCAGCCTCAGGTTTTCCTGACATGGGAAACAATGGGTATTAAGATTGAGAGTATTTATGGGATTATGAAGAATGTTGGCCAAACAGGGCAGTGGATTTGAGAATCCCACTTGGGGACTTCAGAGCCCTAGGTCAAGCCAAAACCCCAATGAGTTACTAAACTGTGGGATAATATTGGGACTTAGGCAGTCAGTATAAACTTAGTCTTGTGGGGTGACTTCAGGGTTTGGTGGCAGCCAAACAGGGATTTGAAAATGTTTGTGACACCTAAGGTCCTTTATAGACATGTTGTGGGAGGCAGCAGGGGGTGGGGGACACTTTAATTAAAAGTGGCTCTGAGAACCGTTCTAATTAAGATGCCCAGAGCGTCATGTGAATCCGCATCCCCACACTGAAAAATGGTGCGGGCACTTTAACTAAAGCTTATTGAACCAGATTTAGTTAAAGTGCCCCCACTGCCATTATTCAGTGTGGGGACGCTGATGCACGTGATGATGAAATCTGCTGGACCGTGGTAATTACCACACTCCAGCAGCCTCAGTTAATAGAGTCTGCTCTGCATTGTAATTGCAGTGCATCAAAGCAGCCTCTCTGCACGTGTATAGGTGTTCTAGATGGTGGATTTTGGTATTTATAGACAGATAGGCAGATCTTGGACCTGTGTGGACAAATGTCTAAAGAAGAATTTGTGATTATCATTGCCTCTTAGAAATCCAAAACCACTTGCTTGTTTTATTTCGAGATTAGAAACTGTAGTAGATGAGTTAAGGCTGAAAGCACATTTCAATTACTTGAAACATAATAGACATTTCAAGAATGTTGCCGTTATCCTAAGAACAAATATTTTAAACTCAAGACTTTCTGATTTAAAGTTGATCTGAAAAGAAATCTACACCTGTTTAGGTCTTGAAATATACTTTTAAGGAACCCAAATAATCTTTACTATGCCATCATGTAATATCTATACAATTAAAATTAATACATAGTAATTGTTGTGATCCCAAGCTAAACAAAACTGATTTTAAAAGCAAATGAGATTTTATTCACTCAATTTTGCTCCTTCTTGTTTTGTTTTGTTTACCCTCCCCTCATCTTGGTGTCACAACAAGAGACCCCAGATAGTTTTGAATGAGATTGCTTTTCTGTTCTTTCAAAACCTGCAATGAAAATAATGTAATACACAAAACAAATCAGGGACCACCATGGTAGATAAAGAATGCAGCTATTTTTAGTATATTTTGTCCTATATATGTTGGAGATCAGATCCATTACATATAGCACAGTTATTAAAAATGAAATAGCTTTGATATTGCTTTTGCCAGGCAGTAATCATACTTCAACTTGTCCAGCTTCCTAGCCATGTTGTAAAATTGATCTACCAGAAGGTCCAAAGTTAAATTAAAATGAGAAGTAAAAGAACAACTAAGTATACAGTGCCAGATGACCTTCTGAAAAATTAATACACATTGGGCTAAGCTTAATGAAGCAATAACTTTTAACCTGGTGCACTTGTTCCCCTAAATGCATTAAGAGCAAATCTGCATAAAAGTTCTAATAACAAAAATCTTTTATACAGATTTTTCTAGGCCTAAATCTTTTTTTCTTTCACAGACTGGTGTAAACATTTCAAATTTACATATCTATGCTGTTTAAAACAGCAAATTCTGCATCATTATATTTACAGTCTTCCTCTCAAAATACATTTTTCCCATAACACCTTTTCACCCTTTTTTTTCCTCATAAGATTTTCTGGCATTACCAAACTGAGTAAACCTAAATTTCAGCAATTGTCTTACTAGGTTCCAATGTCCACTACGAATAGCTTGAAGACAGCCTACTACAGTCAAACCTTATTTCTCCTTTGACACAACGCCTACTGCGGGGAGGTGTTGTAAGTTGTTTCCACCTCTTTTCCCCCCCACAAAAATGCTTTTATGCAGGGAAGGAATATTTATGAAGTCTGTTTCAACTGGTCTGTGGTGCCACATACAACAGCGGCCTACAGAGTCTGTAGTGCAGCTAGAATCTGAATATTCATTTTTTTTTAGTGTCTGGGACAAATTTGAAAATCACTCACTTGGGGCCTAGTCCCTTCTAACAAACCTACTAGCCTGAGTAGTTTTCAAAAGCTGAAAAATACTTAACACATGGAGGTTTTCCTTAAATATTTTGGATGTTTTGAAAGATCTTTTCACTTGTGGGGAAAATCCTCCTATTCCTGAAACCAGGTAAGATCTTTCAAAATGATGTGTTTTTACAGTAAACCCAATAAAATCATCAATTGATTAAGATTGTTTTACTGAAAATAATTGTAATAAAAATAAATGGAAAATGTTCATGTTGTAAATAAGCTAGAAAAAAAAAAAAAAAAACTTGTATTGGAATATGGTTTTAGATTGGGCTTTCTGCCAACTTTTTTTTACATTAAATAATATGCAATACAATTAGTGGGCAATACAGATGACATTAATGAGCCCAGGCTATGCTGATGATAAAATATCATGTATTAGTTAAATGAAATTTATCATAGAAACAATTAAATTATGTTTCCATTTTTATAAATTAGAAAAAATCCCATCATACTAGCTAAGGACTTTACAATATTCTAATAATCTTCTTTATTATTCATTAGTTAATGATGATCAGTTTGATTTATTCTATAGTATAAAGGACGTCAATTTATTATTAATGGTGAAATGTCATAATTACTAGTGATGCTGCCTCATACCTAGAACTTTAGTAACTTAGAGTTACTAAAAGGAAATGTCATAAGTGGATAGGAAGAGAATTTAGATCCTGCTTAATAGCATGCTTTGTATGTTGTGGTAATCTACATCACAAACAATAGTGGACATTTCTTAATTCAGGGGTTCCCTGTCTTTTCCACAGTATGGCCCACATCTCAACGAAGAGATTCTCATGTACATATCTGTTCCCATTTACAATTCCAAAGATCACCTTATAATCTAATTACATTTCTGTGGTAACTACTAGGGGTGTGAGAAGCAGGCCATATTCAATTTGGATTCAGCCTGATTCAGGGGACAGTGATTCAATTAATTGATTCAGATCTGTGTCCTGATTCAAGTCAGCCAAAGCTGAACATTTGATGGTGATTCGGAGAATCGGTGATTCGGCCATAGACACAGCTTTAAATGTTTTTTCTACGTACCTCGAGGTACTAGGTGCAGCTCATAAACATTGAGATGGTGGGGTGGATGGAGCATTCAACAGGAGTGCGGAGGGGCTGCCCATGTGCTTGGTGGCGGACCCAGAAGTGGACCCCCTCACGCCCCCTGGTTTGGTGATCGGCCACAGGGGGACTTCAGGTGCCCCCCCCAGACCCAGAAGGCACCAGTCACCAAACCTGGGGATGGGAGGGGGCGGTCCCCTGTGTGCTACATGGCAGAGCCGGAAGTGGACTGGAAGTGCTTCCGGACACTCCATCTGCCCCACCATCTTGGCATTCACAAGCTGCCTGGTACCTTGAGGGATGTAGAAAGAACATTTAAAGCTGTGTCTATGTCCAAATCATCAAATATCTCTAAATCAATTTGGAGTGATTAAAGGGTCTCTTGATTCGAAGTTTCAGCTGCCAAATTGGGCCGAATCTCTGCCGAATCAAATCAGCGACAAAACCTTCGCACAGTCCCAATAACTATAGCCATTATGTGTATGGAAAAGTAATATTAGGGAAGTACTGAATGACTTTTAAACCTGTTTATTTTGATTTATACCCTGCCCTATTCAGAACAGTACTCAGTAGCTAGTATAATAAGAAGGAAAAGCATGTATCTATTCAATTGTCTATGCATAACCAGAGGATGACCTCTTTATTAAACAGTATACAATAATTCTATTAATTTATATTTATGTATTTTATGTTGTATGAATTGTCATTTTATCAGTTAAAATAATAAAACATATCTCCAAAGACTTCTGGAAATCTTCTAAAAGGTTATTTTTTTCTGTGAGATACTGTTTATCATTATGAATATTAAGGGCATTTTGCCTCTCATTTTCAGTATGACTGTTTGGAAAGCTCTTCCCATTCATTAAGGCTCTATCTGAAGCCCATAAAATCTAATGGGAGTTCTTACAGTAAATACGATAAGTTTTGCATGAGTCTCTGAGGAACTGATTGAAAGACTCATTGAAGTCAACGGGAGCCTTTCTATAAAGACCAGGTCCAAAGAAACCATTTTCTTGATTATTTTGATTAATCATTGAAATATTATTTTTCTAAATTTTCAGGACTATATTTCAAAGTGGCTTTCTGAATACAGACAATATATCTACATCAATCCCCAGGTCAGATATAATTCCATAGTTGGCCAGTATTATTATAATACTATCCAACTGCCCATCAAGAATGATGGTGGGGGGGTGATGTGTGGGTGAGAATGGAGTGCCACCACCCAATGCCCCACACTAATGCCCTGTCACTCTGCCTCTGGCTCTGTGGCCCCCCCACACTCACTCCTGTGCCTCGCCCACCCATTCTGCCCTCTCAGTCCCTGCTGTCATGGGGGGGGATAAGGCAGGGACAGAGCCCCATGTCCGGCCCCACAATTGCTCCCACTTCTCATCTGGCCCCGGTCTCCCCCACTCCCCCCTACACTCCCGCTGCATTGGGTCTGGGCCTGTTGCTCCCCCACTCCTTCCCCCTCTGCCTCCAAGGAGCAGGACTGGGGAGGGTGGCAAGGTCAGTACCACTGGCCTCACCCCCTGCTCTGGCTCTGCTGGGGGAGAGCAGGGATGGTGCTGCCATGATAGTGTGGATTGAGGGGCCAGCAGGGGAGGCGAGGCCAGCACTGCTGGCCTCACCAACCCACTCTGGCCCCTTAGTTCCCACTGTCCTGGGGCCCTACCTCCACTTCTCATCCGGCCCTGTTCTCCCCCACTCCCCCTCCCCTACCGCTGCATTGGGTCTGGGCCCATTTCTCCTGACTCTAATCCCCTCTGCCTCCATGGAGCAGGGGCGGGGAGGAGGGCAAGGCCAGAGCCACTGGCTTCTCCCCCCACTCTGGCCCTGCTGGGGGATGGTGGGGACAGTGCCACCATGACAGCAGGGACTGAGAGTGTGCTGCTCCAGCCCCTCAGTCCCCACTGTCATGGCAGCACTTCTGTGTGCGCAAAGCATTCTGATTGGCTGCCAGGACAACCAATTAGAGTGTGAATAAAGCATTATGGACAGACAGACAGACAGACTAAGGCTTTTATAATATTAGAATATGAGGCCAACTGTTGTTTTCTTTTTCATATCATTGTCAAGGACTAAACAAAACAACTGATATCCATGAATCAGGTGTGGCTGGTGAACTCAGACTGGTGGGTGGGTGGAGTGCCACACAGGGGCGGGGGGTGGGGTTTGTAGCTGGCCAGGAGCAGGGGTTCCCAACTGGTTCCAACCCCCGCTTCCCCTCCCCTGCTCCCAGCCAACTCCAAACCCCACCACTCCTGGCCAGCTGCAAACCCCACCCCCGTCCAGTATGATGCTCCACCCATCCCACCAGTCTGAGTTCACCAGCCATGCCTGCCATGAATATTATAAAGTTTAAGACAAAAGAAAATTTAGCAATTGCTTGGGGTCCTTTAGAGTGTGAAGTAAAGAAATCTCCAATTTAAAAATGGTCGAAGTCAGACATGGTGGAAAGGATATTTTAGCAATAGGTTTAGTGTGATCCTAAAACTTTTTGCCTATTAGGTGGCTCAGAGAACCATTAAAAAGAATGCAACAGCAGCAAAAGCACAGAAGTGTGCCATATGCAGCACTGGGTTCATAATCTTCTGAGGGTTTTTTTAGAAAATTGTTATAAAGGCTAGTGCTGCACCTTACTGGCTGAACTACTCTGGGATTGTCCTAGGGACTTAGTACTGCTGCTTGGTTTGCTACCAAGCATGAACTTAACCATACGAAAATATCTTACAATATTACTTACATCGCTATGGAAGCTGTTCCTTAAGATTTTACAGGAATGTGAGGAAAGAAAAACAGATGAGTGAATTAACACCCATTTACAATTTCTGAGGTCTCAATCGTGCAAGGACCCACAAATACACTTTACACATGTGAATGGCTGTGTAAACTCATACTGCCTCTTTGGCCATATGACAAAAAGAAACCAATCTAGGTCAGCTCCTTAATTGATGTCAATTGATGTAAATCCATTCAGATCAATAGAGTGATTAAAAGTAACTAAGGAAGAGGCCCTTTACATATTGCATGCAGGCAAGCTTGAAAACTCTTCCATCTGAAACTACAAAGGAAATTACAAAATACCGTTAGTTACCTTCTCCTGCACTGATATAAATGAATCTCTCTCAATAATCATTTTTTTTAACAGTAATAATGTTTTGGTTTCTGCTCTCAGGAATCTTACCTGTTTAAAGTCTCCAAGATAGTCAGGTAGTACATTGTATGGACCTACAGGGGACATACAGTATATTATTAAAGAGCCCATCAGTATGACTTTGAGTTATGCCTTTTATTAGTTGTTTTCAAGTTGTATAAGTATTTTTTTAATATTTAAAATTAAGTAGCAAATATTTAAAATATCAATTTTAAAGTAGGTTCTTCCAAAAAAAAGTTCCTTAATAGTGTAGTAGGGCACTAAGGCGCCTGCTACTTGGAGAGTCGGGATAACTCCTCAGGTGCCGGTTGCTGAGGCAACTAGAGGGAACTAATGACCCACACCTGCCTAGCCAGCTGACAAGAAGGGGCAGGGCCTGGCTCCTATATAAATCACAGGCAGGAGACCAGGAGGGGGTTCCCTGCTGGTAGACAAAGAGGAAGGAGCTCTGCCTGTGCAAGCAGAGGCCTGAATGTATCAGCAGTGAGACTGGTAAAGGATGGAGCACCCTAGGGGTGGCTGGATTAATGTTATAGCCAGACGGCTGGAGTTTGCATTGTAGCCCAGGGGCTTGTGTTTCATTTGCTGTTTGTTACCGGTGGTCTTGGGGACCGGTGGTCTGGGTGAGGCTAAGAGGAGATGGAGGAGGCCTCATAGGAGACTCACAGCAGTGTGGGGACCCCAGTGCCAGTGAGGGCACAGTATTCAGGGTACACTGACCCCAGCCCCAGAAAGGGGGCACTTGAGAAGCCCCAGTGAGAGAGGGGGCAGCAGGAAGCCCCAGTGAGAGGGCAGTGATTGCCGAGCACTGGAGAGGGTGCGGAGAGAGGCAGGACCACAGAGAGCCCGAGCACTGGAGAGGTCATGGAGAGAGAGAGACAGGGCTGTGGAGAGCCCAAGCACTGGAGAGGGCGCGGAGAGGGAGAGAGAGACAGGGCTGCAGACAGCCCGAGTGCCAGAGAGGGTGCGGAGAGAGAGAGAGGGCCACAGAGACCCCGAGCGCCAGAGAGAGTGTGGAGAGAGAGAGAGACGGGGCTGCGTAGAGCCTGAGCGCCGGAGAGGGTGCGGAGAAAGACAGAACAATGTCAGTCACATCTGCGAGGCTTGGGGCATGGTACAGGAGTGGTTGGAGCCGTGCATAGCCCATAAAGCTGGGGTGCACAGAACCCCAATACAGGAAAGGAACTACTGATAACAGAACCGTGGCCAGGAGGATGAAAGGCAGCCTCTGTATAAAATATATATAAGGTCAAAGTTGTGGCAGGAGAGAATTGGAGGGTGCTAGTCGGCAGCTTGGCATGGTAAAGGAGGCGGCAAGGTAGAGCACGGCGACCCTGACCACCCTCCTGTTACAAATAGCACCAGGTATTCTCTGGTATAAGTAAAGTTTCGGTTGGGTCCCCTACTAGCAAGCCTGGACCTGGATTTAATCAGGTATTTGCATAGAATAATCCAGATGAGTACAAACTGTATGGAGGAGTTAAGGAAGCAGAGGTAATTGCAAGAGGTAGCCAGATGCTACTGGTCCAGATCCTAAGGCTGTGTAGAATATTACTGGAACTTTTACTTTCAACCAAAAATGTATTTGTAGCCACTGTGGAGAGTGGAGCATAGATTTAATGTAAGTAGTTTACCTACTGCACTTAGAAGGTGTAGGG
>NW_005843190.1:277546-281341 GCF_000455745.1 Alligator sinensis
TTTGTACAGCTGCTGAAATACTTTGTAGCCATTGTTATTCAACAGTAATTATGAAGACCCCTCTGTGCTCTACAGATGGGTAACTAGCACCTTACGGATCACTGTGTCAAAGGCTTTTGAAAGGTTCTGTAACATCAGCAAGGATGTCTGACCCTCTTTGTACTGTCATGAAGAAATCATCAGCCCATCAGAGAAACTCTGCTTCCATAAAGTGTTTTGTCCTGAAAAGTCTGGCTGAAGTCTGAAGAACAGAAGAATCTAAGTCAAGGGTTCACTGCCTGCAGCATAGCTTGTAGCCTCCTGTGAGCAGCCCAGGCTCTGCCGTTGGCAGCAGCTGCCCAGAATCTTTGCTGAGCAAAATGGCCTTGTGTGCTATGCTTTGGCATGTGTGCTGGGGCTTGCCAACCCCAATCTAAGTATATTACATCAGATTGGGTGCATCTACATGTGAACTTTACTGTGGAGTAGATTAATTAACTCTGTAGTAAAGTGTCACCTCCTATATGTATTTGGGCACAGTAAACTAATTAATTCTGCCATAAGATAGTACTGTTGGGGACAGTGCTATCTTATGGCGGAGTAATTAACTGTAATCAAACACATATGTGGACTGTTACTGTGGCTGCAATTTGAGCCCAGCCAACTGGGGGCCAGACTCCTGTCACTCCCTCTGCCACCCAATGCCAACACCTGGATTCTGGAGCTAATCCCCCATGCCCCCTGCTAGTATCAGCCTGCTGTGCCCTGGCTCAAATTGCTGCTGTCCCAGGAACATGTTTAGATGTTGAACCCGGAAGCAGTTTACTTTGGTTCAGACAGCTCCAGAGTTTATTGCTTTGCATTAATTGCATGTGTAGATGTATCCATTGGGCACATCCAGACGAGTACTCATGCACATCTTGAAACATCTCAAACTCCTTTGAGATGCTACAAGATGCATGTGCAGGAACAAAAAAAACATTCCCCATGCTGCATATTTGCAATGCAGTGGCAAAATTAGACCCCTGGGTCAAGAAAAATTGCACCACTGAACAGTGGGGCAAGGCCCGGTCCCAGACTGTACCTGGAGGCAACCCGGGAGTTGGTCTTCGAGGAGAGACACTCTGGTTTCTGGCCAGAGTGTCACTGTGGTGCTCCTGCTGCCCCCGGCCCTGTCAAAGGTAAGTTAGGGACATGGGGTGGAGGGGTTTATGGGTGCAAGGAGTGGCAGGGGTATGTTGGGTGGGGTGTCAGCAGTGGAGGGGATTGTCGGGGGCTGTGGGGAGCAGTGGCGGGGGTATGTCCCAGTGGGTGGGTACGTGGAGGGGCTTGAGCGGGGGCTGCCACACACCTGCCCCCCACCCAGCCCCTGTGCTGCCAAAGGCAGGCGGGCGGCCAGGGACACAGCAGGCAGTGATGCTGAGCTGTGAGACCCATACAGCTCCATACATGCTGAACAGACCCAACCCAGCCCGCTAATGCACAGCCTTGGATGGGCTGGGCTGTATCCATTCAGCATGTATGGAGCCCAGGTCACACAGTGCTGCATTGCTGCCCACTGTGCCTGCAGCAGACCACAGCCCTGCTTGGCTGCTGCCTCTGGTGCTGTGGCTGCCGGGAGGGGGGGCAGGCATGTGGCAGCCCCAGAGCCGTTCCCAGGGGTGTGCAGGGCCAGGGGGTGGTGAATGGAGGGGATGGGGGTGGCAAGCAGCCGGATCATGGAGCCAGCGGCACATGGCAGGACCCAATCTGGCCCGGCCCAGCGTGGCTCTCTAGCTCGGCTTTGTACCAGAGCAGGATGCGCAGCTCTGGGAGGCACAGCTCCTGTGCAAACACATGCTAGTTTTGTGGCCTGGGCTGGATTGGGTTGGCAGGGTGTGTTTTCCATGAGGCTCAGGCCCAATCCAGCCTAACCTGTGTGCCTCCTCCCCACAGGCACAATGGGGCAAGCACCACTTCCACCGGAGGCAGGACCCAGTGTAGCATGCAGGGACAGTGTGCTGAGCCAAGCTGGGTCCTGCTGGCACTGGGGAAGCTCATGCTGCCAGGCTGGGCCAGTTCCATGGTGGCAGGACCTGGTGGAGTGCGCTGGGACCATGTGTCATGCTGAGCCGGGTCCTGCTGCCTTGGAACTGGCTCAGACTGGCAGTGTGAGCCACCCCAGTGTGACAGGTGGTCCCTGCAAGTGGCACTGGCCCCCAAGTGACACCTGCAAGTGTCACTGGTCCCCAATGAGCGGCACAGGCAGCACCACATCTGCGCTGCTCAGGGCCAAGCCATGCCATGGGGGGCCTGGCAGCAGTGGGCTCTGAACACCCCACACCCACTGCTATAGCAGGTAAGTTGTGGGCCCTGCTGGGGGGGTGGGGGGGGCTGTGGCCCTGCAGGGTGCCTGGGCAGCGCTGGTGGCAGCAGGAAGTGTGGCTGTGGCTCTGCTGCAGGCACAGAAGGCAGTGATGCGGCACTGTGAGACCCGGGCTCTGTACATGCTGAATAGACCTGGCCTGGCCTGCTAGTGACCAGCCTTGGATGGGCTGGGCTGGATCCATTCAGCATTTATGGAGCCTGGATCACACAGCCCTGTGTTGCCTCCTGCTGTGCCTGCAGCAGGGACACAGCCCCATGTGCCTGTTGCCACCAGCACCGCAGCTGCTAGGTGGGGGGGGCAGGCTTATGGCAGCCCCAGAGCTGTCCCCAGGGGTGTGTGGGGCCGGGAGGTGGCAAGTGGGGGAGACGGGGGTGGCGAGTGGCTGGACCATGCAGTCAGGGGCACATGGTGGCTGCTGCAGAGCTGGTGGCATGTGGCAGGACCTGACCTGGCCCAGCCCAGCCCAGTGTGGCTCACTAGACCAGCTTTGCACCGGAGTGGAATGAGTGGTTCCAGGAGCCATGGCTCCTGTGCAAATGCACACTAGCTGCATGGCCTGGGCTGGATTGGACCTGTGGGGCACGTTTTCCATGAGGCTTAGGTATGCCTGGGCCTCATGGAAAATGCACCCCATCAGTCTGGTCCAGTCTGGGCCGCGCAGCTATCATGCATTTGCACAGGAGCCATGGCTCCTGGAGCTGCACATTCCACTCCAGTGCAAAGCCGGGATAATGAGCCATGCTGGGCCAGGTCCCACTGCATGCCTCCTCCCTGCAGGCACCTAGGGGGAAGCTAGGCCCTGCTGGCACTGGGGCAGCTTACACTGCCAGGCTGGGCTGGTTCCATGGCAGCAGGACCCAGTGCAGTACACAAGGACCATCTGTTACACTGAGCCGGGTCCTGCCACCATGGAACTGGCCTGACCTGTCTGTGTGAATAGCCCTAGTGCTGGCAGAGCCAGCTTGGCTCAGTCCATGGTCCCTGTGCACTGCACCGGGTCCTGCTGCCTTGGAACTGGCCCAGCCTGGTGGTGCAAGCCACCCCAGTGCCAGCAGGGCCTGGCTCGGCATGACACGCAATTCCTGCAAGTGACACCGGTCCCTGATGAGCGGCACAGACAGTGTGGACTCTGAGCTGCTAGGGGTCATGCTGTGCCATGGGGGCGCTGGCAGCAGCAGGTTCTGAGCACCCTCACTCCCACGGCTGCCGCAGGGGGTAATTGTGGGCCCTGTGTGGTGGGGCTGTAGCCCTGCAGGGTGCCTGGGACCCTGTGGGGGGGCTGTGGCCATGCATGGTGCCTGGGGCCCTGCGGGGGTGGGGGCAGAGGGCAGTTCATATGCTGTATGGGGGGGGGCTGTACCCTGTGGAGGCCAGGTAACACACCCATCCTGAGCAGCCTCCCTATAAGGTCCCCCCACACCCACAGTCCCCCCACAATTGCCCCACAC
>NW_005843191.1:0-10759 GCF_000455745.1 Alligator sinensis
AGCCAAAACCTTCCTGATGACACCAACACCATGGTCTTTGGCTAACTACCTGGATCCTCGTCTCCCTCCTCAGCCCATACCCCGAGACTGAGAGGATCAAAGAAAACACCACCTGTGACCCCAGACCCTTTAGCCCCGCTCCCACATCCCTGTTTAGCCCCGCACTCAAATCCCTGTAGCACCTCATGACCCAGCTGGGAGTGCTCTGAGCCATGTCATTGGTGCCCACATGAATAAGGAGCATGGGATAGTGGTCTTCGGGCTGGAGGAACTTAGGGATCTTCTCTGCAATGTCTCAGATGCAGGCCCCTGGGAAGCAGCAGACTTCCTGGGCTAAGGGGTCAGGGCAGCAGATTATTCCCTCAGTCCCCCTCAGGATGGAGTCTCCCATGACAAAAACTTTGTATTTTGTCTTGGGGACAGCGAGGGTGGTAGCTGCAGTTGAGCCTGTGTTGCCTGCAGCAGCTGGCAACTTAGCAGGTTCTGCTGGGGCTGCAAGAGGTTTGTACCTGTTGCTGAGCTCCAGGGGGGTGGGGCCTTGGTGCAGTGGGCCTTAGGGCCCTTGACCACCTTGGTCCATCCCCCTGAGTGGACAGAATGGGAGGTGTCCTCCCTTGTCCTGGAGGGAGACCGTGGTCTACCCTCCAGCTCCCAGGGGAGAAGGGCCTAGTTGGTAGGGTCAGAAGGGTCAGACCCTACCAACTATGAGAGTTAGTCTATCTCCTGCTCACAGTCCCTGATGGCATGCAGTTTCTGGACTGTGGCCTGGAGCTCCTCCAGCTGGCACACCAGAGACCCCAAAAAGGAGCAGACCCCACATGGGGAGGTAGATGAGTCTGATAAACAGGAATCCGGTATTCTGTTTGCTGTGGGAAAACATGGATTTTCTCTTTTAAAGGAGAAAATTGTGAGAAATCACAGGTTCCTCTTGTTTGGGATGGAGGAGCAATTAGATGGGGGACTCCACATACATGTCATGCGCACATGCATGTAGCAACCAGACCGTGGTGGATAGCAGCTTCTGCAGCTCCCTCCAGATAAGTCTATGGGGGGGGAAGTGGCACAGGCCATGGGGGAGGCAAAGGCCCCACAAGATTTCTGTTCCCATAGCAGAGCATAGGGCTGCAGTGGATTTGACCAGCTCTGGGCAGGAGACACCTGCATGGTCTAGCATGGGGACCCGGCATGGGAGGCATGCAGCCATCACCACCAAACTGAGGTAGCCCTTGGTTTGCCTGAGAGCAACAGGGAGCACAACTCTATGCCACTGCCATGCCTCACGATGGTGGTGCAGCATTACCTTCAGTGCTGGGTTGCACCCAGTGGGCTGCTGAGGCGGCTCCTGCCCGGAACTGGTCCAGTCCTGCTGCAGCCCTGCACCCTGCTGTGGGTGCAGAAATCTAGGAGGGTGGGGAGTGAGTTGCAACAACATGAGCAGGGGCAGGGCATTGGCATATCAAGGCTGCTCAGTGCCACAAAGTGGGTGGGGCACATTACACCAGCTAGGCCTGTGTCCTGGTGATTGAAAGGGGCAGGAGGAGCTCTGATGTCCTGTGATAAAAAACCCCAAATCAAATGCCAAATTTTATCTGTATTTAGAATTTACTTTATTATAATTATTGAGGCAGAATATTATTTTATTATTTAAAATAAATATTATTATTTAAAATAAATTCTAAATATATGTGTTTAATTTTAATTGCAGAAAAAATGTGAATTTTAGGTTTTTTAATCAGATAATTTACATTTTTATCAGAGAATTTGCTGTTTTTAAACAGAGAAAACAGGGATCCCTGCTGATAAAACTCCCTGATTAGATCTAGTGCCTGGGCATTACTGGCTGGTTCCCAGAAGCATTCTTCCACACCATACCCCTTCAGTCTACCAGATAATGTAGTTTCACCCTGATCCTCTTTGAATCCATGATCTGATGGACCAGGAATTCTTTCTGTCCCTGGACCTACACAGGAGGTGAAGGAGTTTCAGGCATACAGTCTGGAAATGGGTTTTCCTTATGAGGTTTTAGTAATGAAACATGAAAGACTGGATACATTCTCATTGTTCTGTGGAGCCTTAACCTGTAGGTAACTGGATTAATCTGTGTGGTGATGGGAAAGGGACCTAGGCATTGGTAGTCAAGTTTGGTTACTAACTGGGTGGCTGTTTGGATCTCCATGTAGACAACCAAACCTTATTCTCCTGAGAAAACTGGTGATTCCTGGTGACTTCAGTTTGCAAATTTCTTGTAGAGCTCCTTGGTAGCTTCCAAGTGCTCCTTTAATTCCCTTTGGACCTGGTGGAAATGCATAACTAGATTATCCACAGCTGGTATGTGGAAGGGCTGGAGAGGTGGAGATGAAAATACGGGTGGAAACCATAATTAGAGAAAAAAAACAAGACTGGCAGGTGGAGGTGTGTTCAATATTATTGTATGTGAATTCTGTGAGGGAAGTAGGGAGAGCTAACTATCTTGGTGGTAATTTAGAAAGCACAGGAGATACTATTTGTGTATGAGTGATCCATTTTGTCTGTCCATTGGTTTGTGACTGATAAGGTGAGTGGCTGGGTGTCTAATAGCTTCAGAAGTTCCCTCCGGAAATTAGATGAATTGTGGTCCACAGTCTGAAACAGTGCTTGTGAAAAAACATGCAGCTGGAAACTGACCAGTAAAATAGCCGTGCAGTCTCACGAGCTGTGGTGTTCTGAGGGCAAGGCCTGAAATATGAGCTATGTTGGTAAGAAAATCCCCTACCACTAGTATGCTTGGCTGACAAAGAGTGAGGAGCAGGTCTGTGGAAAAATCAACAGATATTGTGTGCCAAGGTTGCCCTGGTGTTGGTTGTGGCTGAAGGAGGTGCAGTGGCTTTGTATGTAGGGTCTTGGTGTGAGTGCAAATCTCACAGGAATAGATATAGCTCTGCATGCTCTGCTGAAATCAGGGCCAACAGAAACTTTGGAGGGCTAGGCTAGAGGTTTTGGCAAGTCCAAAGTGCCCCACAAGTGGAGCATAATAGTACTGCCATAGGACTTAAACCTATAGTTCTCCCTCTCGTATGTACAGGTACCACTTGTACCAGAGGAGCCCATCATGAAACTGGAAATCTGGTGTGGGAGATGATTCTGCCCCTTCTGAGTCCTGTTAGAGTTGAGAAGCTAACAGATACTGGGTAATTAGAGAACAGAGCCGTGTTACCTGGTCCTGGTCTACAGTGGCTCTGATAAGATTCCTTGGACTTTTCAATACAGGGCATCCACCTTACTGTTCTTGGTGCTGGGGTGGTAGATGACTTTGAAATTAAACCAGCTAAAGAACAGAGACCATCTTATTGATCTCTGGTTGAGATTCTGGGTGGTCTGCAAGTATTCCAGGTTTTTATGGTCAGCTGGTATCTGCACTGGGAACCAAGGCACTTCTAAATGGTGCCACTATTCTTCAAATGCTACTTTGATTGCTCAAAGTGCCCAGTCCAGGATATTATAATTGCACTTGGCAGGAGTCAGCTTCCTAGAAAAGTAGGCACATGGATGGGGAGATCCATGTGTCCCCACCAGTTGGGCCAGTATAGCCCCAATAGCACAGATAGAGGCATCAGTCTCTACCAGGAAAGGCTGGGCAGTGTCTGGGTATATCAAAATGGGGGCTGAAGTGAAGGCTTGAAGGCAGCCTGGGCTTCCAGGATCCATGTGAAGCTGCCCTTTTCTTAAGAAAAGCAGTGATTGGGGCCACCTGTTTGGAGAACCCCTTTATGAATTGCCGAAGAAATTGGTGAAACCAAGGAAGTGCTGCACCCCTCAGACATCCTTTGGTGGTTGCCAGTCTAAGATGGCAGAGACCTTCTTCAGGTCCATAGACAACCCTTCAAGCATGATCACATACTTTAAGAACTGAAACATCAAATTTATATTTTTCCAACTTGGTGCATTAGCGGTGGCTCCTAAACCATTGCAACACTACGCAAACATGATGTTCATGCTAGTCAGGGTCCTTGGAAAATATTAAAATATCATCTAGGTATATAATCATGAACTGGTCCAGTATGTCCTGAAAAATGTCATTTATGAAGTGTTCAGGAGTGTAGACAAGATGGTGGTCACTAAGGGGGGCTAACCTAAAACTAGAGGGGTCAACCTGGGCAGTGTGGAGCATCGAGATGTAAATGTGGTCCAACTGGGAGTGGTGCACCTGCTCCTCCTCCACCTTGACGAAGATGAAGGTGGTTGTGTCGTTAGGGTGACAAGCATGCCAGACGTCCACCAGGGAGTGCTCCAAGAGGATCCCCCTGAGGATGTCAGCAGCGGCCTGGCTCCACTCCCTGCCTTTGTGGTTCTGTGCTTCAAGGGTGACATTAAAGTCAGGAAAAGTCTCAGGAGTGTTAGAAATCTCAAAAGGCATCATCAAATACTCAAAATGACTGTATTGTAACCTGAAGGCAGTTTTCCATTTGTCACTTTCACAAATGCAAATGAGGTTGTTTGCCCCACTGAAGGTCCAATTTGGTGAATAGCTTGGAAGGGTAGAGCTGGTACAGCAATTCTTGGATCAATGGGAGCAGATAGCAATTTTGAATAGTGACTTTATTTACAGCTCTATAGATCATACAGGGTTGGAGAGAGTTGTCTGTCTTAGTTATAAAGAAAACTGGGGCCCCAGCTGGGGATGTGGAGGGCCTAACAAACTCTTTTTGAAGGTTGTCCTTAATATACTCCTTGAGGGTCTTAAGATCTGGTCCAGAGAGGGAGTAGATGTATCCAAATGGGATTTGTTCTCCCAGCATGTCAATGAAGCAATCATATGGGCAATGTAAGGGAAGTTTATCCACCTCCTTCTTAGTGAACACATCAGCCAGGTCCTGGTATATTGCTGGGAGACATGGGTCACTGGATATCAGAACAATGCTGTTTGGTGGTGTGAGCTGTGATCCCTCTGCCAAGGGCATGAGGAGCCTAGCAGGTTTGGCCCTACACCTGATCTTGGCCCTGGCCAGAGGACTTCTAAGAAACCATGTTTGTCCATAGTACACATAATCAAACTGGAGTTCCCTCTGCTCCCACAGGATGTCTGGGTTCACACAGGACATCCAGGGTGCCCCTAGGAAGACTGAAAAGATGAGGGAATTAATTAAATCAAAGCAAAGGAGGTCCCCATGTGCACCTATCCATACCTCCAGAAGGACTATTTCCTGGGTGATGGGGCCCAAGGACAGGGTGGATCCATCCACTCCATCTACTACATTGGGAGTCTGTTTCAGCTAAATTGGAATCTAATGCTATATGGCAAAGGCCAAGTCCTGAAGTCCCTGTGTCCAAGAGGGCCAAATGGTAGAAGTCAGCCATGGTTGGGTGCTGGTTTTGTGGAGGGGAACTAGTAAAGGGGATTCTTGGTCTCTGGTAGTTATAGAGATTCTGGTAGAGGTCAGAAGGGATGGTTGAAAAATAGGTAATTGATCCAAACTGCAGCCCTTTATTGAGGCTGGGCCAGTCAGTTTCCCACCAATGAGCTGGGAGTACCCTTTTGGGGACAGGCCCAAGCAAAGTGCCCACCCTCCCCACAGTAGAAGCAGAGACCTCCTGCATACCTTTTCCTCCAGGGTGTCTCTTTCTTATTGTCTCTACCTACATGAGCTCCATTGGTGGGACCATAGATCCTTCTGGCATTCTGAAAGGTCCTGGAGCCTGATGTATGGCTCACTTCTCCAGACAATGTTCCAAAAGGTAAACATCAATTCAAATACAAATGTCAATAATCTCATCCAGGGTTGTTGGAAATTCAATCTGGGCCATATAATCTTCAGTATCTCGCTGGAGCCCCTGGCAAGAGTAAAAGTTTTGAGTGGCTTCTTTCCTACATCTGCAGGTAGGAACCTAATTCTGTGGCATAACTAGACACAGAGCAGCAGTCCTATTTCAGTGTCTGATGGGCCTGTTCCACTGTGTGCCTGATGTGGGTACCCAAAGATTTCAGCCATCGCCTCAATAAAGGCTACAAGCTGGTTGAGGGGGGTGCCTGAGGAGTCCAAGAGTGGGGAGACGCAGGCCAGGGAATCTCCAATCAGAAGACTTATTAGCCCTACCCTGGTGGTGTCCAAGGTGTACATCCAGTGGCAGAGCCAGAAAGCTAGGCAACATTGATTAACAAACCCACACAAGCTATGGGGATGAAATTTATCCTGTAGGGGAATATTAGGTTCAGGGTTCCCAGTGGGACCGACTGAATATCTGGGCCCAGGAAAAGGGTGCTGTGGGCCAGCAGAGCCATGATTTGGGCCTGCAAACTTTTCAACCCAACCAGCAGTTCAGCCCCTAAGATCTGACCCAGCAACTGGTTCATCCTGCCACAGCTTCACTGGGTTATTAATTGGGCTGCACAAGCTGTTAGGATCCACAGAGGCATTTGGCCTAGTTGTTAAGCAAGTTGGAGGTGTTATCAGCATCTGTAGTCAGGGGACAAGCTGCAGCCAACTGGGTTCATGCGCCAAGCCAGGGGGTTACCAGAAGCAGGTATCAGGAAGCAAGGTGAAGTGAAACCGAGTTCCAAAGTTCAGGAACTGGATGTGAGGGCAGGAATAGGTACCAGGGGAGATGCACGGATAAGAGCTACTCATAGACTGAAGTCAGTTTGTTGTGCATCAGGAACCAGGTACTGCAAGAGCTTCTTAGAAGAAGCCCTAAAACCAATCAGCATGCTGAGGCTCAGCTGTCCATGAGTGTTGCTGACCTAGTTGCCCAGCTGTAGCACAGAGGCCTTACACTACCTAGATTAAAATAGATGGATTAAAGGTCAGATCTCAAGACCGAAACATTTAAAGGTGGGGGAGAGATTATTATTATGTTGTGGGACGGTGGGCAGGGCCTTGTTTACCTCTGCGGCCAGGTCCTCACCTTCTACCTTCAGGCCCTGCAAAGGCTCCTCTATGGTGATGGTAGCCATACAGCATGGAGCCACTTGGGACACACCTTGCTCCGCCACCTCTGAGGTTTCCAATATGACCAGAAGCTCTTCTACCTGTAAGGACTTCCCAAGCAGGACCTGGGAGAGCTTCTGGGTTTCTACCAGGACCTCCTCAAGGCCTGGAGGCTGGTCTCTCTTTAAAGTGGGGGAGAGATTATTATTATGTTTCATTTATGTACAACTATTTCATGCTTTAGTCAGGTTCACCTCAGCTCTCAGGACTGTTGATTAATGACTTGTGAACTGGGATTCAGTCCTTACCCACTTTAAATATAAGAGTATACCTCCTCTGCTCGGGCCTGCAGGCGGGCTGTTAGGAAGGCCAAGGCGGAGATAGAGCTCGGATTAGCGTCCAGGATTAAGGATAACAAAAAGTCCTTTTTCACATATATTGGGAGGATGAAGAAGGCGCCGGGTAATGTGGGGCCCCTGCAGGATATGCGGGGCAATCTGGTGGTTGCGTCAGAGGATAAAGCGGACCTCTTTAACCAATTCTTCACCTCCGTTTTCTTGTGCAGGGACCGGGACTTCCCTGCTGTGATAGAAGCCGGACGCGAGGGGATCGCCTTCAGACCTCAGGTTGGGGAGGACCGGGTTAGAGAGCTTCTGGAGGGGCTGGACGCGTTCAAGTCAGCGGGTCCGGATGCTCTCCACCCCAGGGTGCTGAGGGAGCTGGTTGGGGTTATTGCAGGGCCCCTGGCACGGCTCTACGAGCGATCGTGGTGCTTGGGCCAGGTGCCAGACGATTGGAAGGTAGCTAATGTGGTCCCCATCTTCAAAAAAGGGAAAAGGGAGGACCCGGGCAATTATAGGCCCGTCAGTCTTACCTCAATCCTGGGGAAGCTCTTTGAGAAGATCATCAAGGAGCACATTTGTGATGGGCCGGCATCCGAGATGATGCTCAGGGGCAATCAGCATGGATTTATTAGGGGGAGATCATGTCAGACCAACCTGATTGCCTTTTATGATCAGGTCACAAAGGCCATGGATGCAGGTGTCGCGGTGGATGTAGTCTTTCTGGACTTCAGCAAGGCCTTTGACACCGTCTCTCACCCCATCCTAATTAGTAAACTAGGCGACTGTGGCATAGATGCCTACACGGTCAGATGGATTGCAGATTGGCTGAAGGGTCGCACTCAGAGGGTGGTGGTGGATGGATCATATTCGACTTGGGGGGAGGTGGGTAGTGGAGTCCCTCAGGGCTCGGTCCTGGGCCCTGCGCTGTTCAATGTCTTCATCAGCGATCTTGATGTTGGGGTGGAGAGCAACCTGTTTAAATTCGCTGATGACACCAAAATTTGGGGGGAGGTGAGCACGCTAGCAGGGAGAGAGAGATTGCAGAAGGATCTGGATAGGTTACAGGGGTGGGCAGACAGGAACAGGATGCGTTTCAATACGGACAAGTGCAGGGTGCTGCACTTGGGTAGTAGGAACCAGCAGCACACTTATACGATGGGGAACTCCCTACTTGAGAGCACGGAGGCGGAAAGGGATCTTGGTGTCATTATTGACTCCAAGATGAACATGGGCCGACAATGCGAGGTCATGGTTGGCAGGGCTAACCGGACCTTGTCGTGCATCCACAGGTGCATCTCGAGTAGAGCCAGGGAGGTGATCCTCCCCCTCTATGCGACGCTGGTCAGGCCGCAGCTGGAGTATTGTGTCCAGTTCTGTGCGCCCCATTTCAGGAGGGATGTGGACAACATGGAGAGGGTCCAGAGGAGGGCCACCCGCATGATCCGGGGACAACAGGGCAGACCCTACAGTGAGAGACTGCGGGACTTGAACCTATTCAGCCTCCACAAGAGAAGGCTGAGGGGGGACCTGGTGACCGTCTATAAACTCACTAGGGGGAACCAGAAGGGTTTGGGGGAGACGCTGTTTCCCCTAGCCCCTGCTGGCATAACAAGGAATAATGGGCACAAGTTGATGGAGAGGAGGTACAGATTGGACATCCGAAAAAACTACTTCACAGTCAGGGCGGCTAGGAGCTGGAACCAACTTCCAAGGGAGGTGGTGCTGGCCCCTACCCTGGGGATCTTTAAGAAGAGGCTGGATACTTACCTGGCTGGACTCATTTGAGTCCCGTTTTTGTTTTTAGGGTGAGTGGTTTTGTTTGTGTTTTTGGGTTGTTCTCCCGCCCTGGCGGGGGGTCGGGCTAGAAGATCTATTAGGTCCCTTCCGACCCTGAAACTATGAAACTATGAATAAATGAATGGGTTCCAAATTATTATTAAAGTTGTCCTAATGAAGATAGTTTTCCATTGCAGTATTTTTGTGAAGTTAGCTATATTCTTCTAGTGGGGGTTGCTTTAGGATTAAATGCTTGTGTTATCTGTAATTCGAAGTTTGACCTGAAAATGTGTTCCCTTTGCTGATTTATTGCATGCAGGATTTTAAATGTCAATTTAGTATTCACGAAAAATCTTTTGTCTAAATTAAGAGCTGACTGCTGTCAGTGATATTGTGTTACAGAGCATAAGACCTGTCAAAGAAATAAGAGAAAACCATTACTTGATGTGCTTGTTATTTATTGTAAGCACTCCTAATTAAACTCTTATTGCTATATATCTTATCTATTTTATGAGGGTCTTTAAAATGAAACATTCATGTCTAATGCTGTCTTAATTGTTAACAGTCATCAGTTCTGGGTAACATGGGTTGATTGGCTTATTTCATTGACAGGTCTCAAGTGTAAATCATGTACAGTAGAACTTATTTTTTCTTTGGACTTTTTTTTCCAATTTATTTTCTTGCTTTAATCTCCCACTGTGGTGTGTCAAAGTTTTCTCTTTTGAACTACAGCATTTTCTATGGGTGAGGTTACATGTTAGAGGTTACATGGGTGAAGTTACATATTAGACCATATTAAGGGCATAGGGAAGGGTAGGTAGGAGCTGTCATGGTCCACCAGGCCAGCCTAGTGGGTAGGCATGAAACTAGGGGTCAAAAGCCACAAGTTAAGAGCCAAATCCCAAACCAGGGTCAGAAGCCAGAAATCAGAAGTCTAGTTACCAAATCTTAAGGATAATCCACAGAGCAAATTCCAAGGGCAAACCAAACCAGTGTCAGGAGCTGGGAGTCAGGTCTGCAGAGAATCTAAAGCCAAAGTCCACTAACAAGCCCAAAGCAGGGTCAGAAAACAAGGAAGCCAGAGACGTTGTTAGGACCAGAGCTGCTCAGAGCCTTAAGACCAGTGTGTTGTGAAATAAGGCTTAGGTGCTGGTGGAAATCGGCTCCAGGACCACTCAGAGGGAAGGGGCTGGGGGTCAGTTGGGCTTGATTATTGTAACTGGGTCAACTGCATTTAACAAGGGCTGCAGGGTAGGAACCTACCTGAGCTTTAAACAGCTAACCTAGGGTGCAATGCAGGAGCCTTACGGGGGTTAGGTACAGTGAGGGCAGGGAGCTTCTGGGCAGCTGTGGGAGAAGGACAGATGGGATCTGTCAGCTCCCTGCATGCCCAGATTGAGCATGTGCTGCCCTTTCTGGGCCCCGAGGCTGCCTGGCAACTGCTCCCCTTTGTCCTTACCACCCCATAAGGAGCTACCTGGCAGACTAGGGTGGGCAGCTCTGGTCCTAGCAATATCTCTGAGCAGTTCTGGCCCTGGCAACATCTCTGGCTTCCCTATTTCCTAACTCTGCTTTTGTGGGGGGATAGGGTGCTCCTCAGCCACCTCATGGAGACCTCCTATGGGGTGGCTACCCTGTTCTCCCTGGTCCTGCAGCCAGAGACCCTCCAGGACACTGAGGTGGTGCCAAGCCACCTGCTCCATCTTCTGGTCAAGGTGCAGGGGCTAGTTCTGAACC
>NW_005843191.1:10769-25043 GCF_000455745.1 Alligator sinensis
ATGCCTCTGTGCACAACTTAGAGATGGCCTGTTTCAATTTGCAAGAAGTTGCCTACCTCGGCTCCCTCAACCCTCATGAGTGCCTGATCCTTAGCAGGGACTTTAATGTCATCCTTGAAGCACAGGACCACAAAGGCATGGAGTGGAGTCAGGCCACTGCTGACATCCTCAAGGGGATCCTCTTGGACCACTCCCTAGTGGACGTCTGGCATGCCTGTCACCCTAACGACACAACCACCTTCACTTTCATGAGGGTGCACCACTCCCAGTTGGACCAGATTTATATCTCACTGCTCCACACTGCCCCTCTAGCTTTAGGTTGGCCTCCCTCAGTGACCACCTGTGGTCTGAGCATCTGAAGCCAGCCTACTAGCACTTCAACAACTGCCTGTGGGAGGACATGGGATTTGGGGTGGCCTTCCAGGCATTCTGGCTGGCCTGGCACAGGCAGGGTGTATGTCCATTTTTTTTTCTGCAGCTACACCCAAGGGCAGATCTGGCAGGAGGCAGCCAAAAAGGAGCTTTAATGGGAGGTGCTGGATCTGGAGAGGTGCCTGGCCACCGACCCAAACATCTCATCCATCTGCAGAGAGTGTCAGGAGAAACAGGAGGAGCTTTGGGCTCTGGATGACCACCGTGTCCATGGTGCATTTGTCCACTTGTGCATCCAGCTTCTTCGGGAAATGGACCATGGCTCCTGCTTCTTCTATGCTCTGGAGAAGAGAAGCAGCAACAAGAAATGCATCACCTGCCTCTTGGTGAGCGTCAGCATTCCCCTCCTGGATCCAGATGAAATGAGAGACCATGCAAGAGTTTTCTACAGACAGCTCTTCTCCTTGGATCCAACCAATGCTGATGCCCACCAAGTCCTGTGGGAGGGATTGCCACAAGACACTGTGAGCAACCAGGACTGGCTGGAGGCTCCTCTCACTGTGGCTGAGCTGTCGGATACCCTCTGCCTGATGCCCAGCAACAAGGCACCGGGCATCAATGGGCTCATTGCAGAGTTCTACCAGGCCCTCTGGGATGTCCCTAACCCAGATCTTGTGGCCGTCTGGACCAAGTCCAAAGGGGATGGGGAAACTCCCCCTTTCATGTGTAAGGGCTGTGCTGACCCTTCTGCCCAAGAATGGGGACCTCCATGACCTGGGGAACTGGCATCCTATCTCCATCCTCTGCACAGACTACAAAGTGTCAGTGAAGGCCATCTGGCTGCACCTGAAGTCCGTGCTGGTGGACATGATCCACCCCGACCAATCATACACAGTGCCAGGGAGATCCATCTTCAATAACCCACCCCTACCTGGTCTATGACTTCCCAGAGCTTGCACACTGCAAGGGCCTGTCATTTGTTGTCCTGTTCCTTGACCAGGAGAAGGCATTTGACAGGGTGGATAATCAGTACCTCACAAACATGCTGAGGGCTTTTGGCTTCAGTCCCCACTTTGTGCAGTTTCTCCAGGTGCTGTAAACCTCTGCAGAGTGCAGGGTCATGCTCAGCTGGATTCTGACAGAGCCCATACCATTCAGGCAGTGAATGCATCAAGGCTGTCTGCTGTTGGACCAGCTCTATGCTATGGCTCTCAAGCCCTTTCTCTGCCTCCTGCGCAAGCAGGGGGTAGGACTGGTGATCTGAAAGCTGGCTGTGAGGCTGGGCCTGTCAGCATATGTCGACAACAAGCTCCTCATCATTCAGGACCCAGGCAACCTGGTGCAGGTAGAGGCCTGCCAGTCCATATACCCAGTGGTTTCCTCTGCCTGGGTCAACTGGGTCAAGAGCTGTGGCCTGAGTGAGTGACAGGTGGCAAGTGGGCTCATTCTCACCTGCTCTCCAGGGCATCCACTGGGGTGTGGGCTCACTGCTCTACCTGTGGATCCACCTGTCCCCATCGGAGAATTGGGAACAGCTAGAGGTCAGGGTGTCAGAGCAGCTGCAGACACAGGCGGGCCTAATGTGGTGCCTCTCCCTACACAGAAGGGCACTGGTGATCAACCAGCTGGTCCTGGCCATGGTCTGGCATGGCTTCAACACCCTACCCAGGCCCCCGGAGGTGCTGGCCATACTCCAGAGATGGAAGCAAGGGTTCTTCTGGCCAGGACAGCACTGGGTGTCTGCAGGTGTCCTGAGCCTCCCCTTGTGGGAGGGTGGGCAGGGCCTTGTCTGTCTCTGCAGCCAGGTCCTCACCTTCCACCTTCAGGCCCTGCAGAGGCTCCTCTATGGTGATGGTAGTTATACAGCATGGAGCCACTTGGGGCACACCTTGCTCCGCCACCTCTGAGATTTCCAATATGACCAGAAGCTCTTCTACTTGTAAGGACTTCCCAAGCAGGATCTGGGAGAGCTTCTAGGTTTCTACCAGGACCTTCTCAAGGCCTGGAGGCTGGTCTCTCCCTCCAGGTCCCCAGGGACAGTCGCCTAAGCTGCTGACCTCCTCACCAAGCCCCTGCTGGTTGTGCTGGTGACAGAGATGCCCTGGGTGCACCAGAGGATGGCCCTGGCCCACATCATCTGTACATATGCCAAGCAGGGGTGGCCAGATCCTGCTGCACTGGTGCAGTGCATGAAGCTGTCCATGTTGTGTGAGCCCATCTACTCCAGGAGGTCAAGGCCACCCTGGCCCTCACTGCCCTCACCTACATTGATCAGGTCCTGGGTGAGGCAAGTCTGCCCCCCCCCCCCCCCGGTTTCCCAGCCTTCAAGAGCTCATTGTGGGGCCCTTGCCTCAGCAGGCCCATGGCACTCCCCACTTCACTACTTGAGCAGGCTGGAGGACACCAATCCAGTCCGCTTCTGTACTGCTCACTACTGCCAGCTCTGCGTGCTCATGTTCAGTGCCATCCACCATTCTGTCCTTGCGTCCTGTCTGGACAACAACTGGTGGGCCACCCTAGGCAAGGGTGGGGCTGAAGGTCCCTGGTGGATGAGTCTATATTCCACCCTGATCCTGCACGGCACTGGGGACATCAGCTGGTAGCTTTCCCATGGAGCCATTGCTGCAGGCATGTATCTTTCATAGTTTACAGATGCCCTTGAGACATGCCCTTTTTGTGACCAGAGAGAGACCCTGGCACACTACCTGGAGTGCACCAGGGTGCAGCCCCTACACCTCCTCCTCCTGAACCTTCTATTGAGGTTCTGGCTGCACTAGTACCTGCATCTTTTTATTTATGCACTCCTTATCTGTGGTTCCATCAAGTCACAGAACCTCCTGGTCAACCTCCTTTTCACCCTGGCCAAGTTGGACGTGTACTTGACCAGGGAAGAGACTCTGGCTGGGAGGTTCCCCGGGGACTGTGGAGCCACTTTTTCCTCACCCTACTTTGCTCCCATCTCCAAACAGAGTATCACTGGGCAGTATCTGCTGGCTCCTTGGACTCATTTGAGGGCCAGTGGGTGTTGTCTGGTGTGCTCTGCTCAGTGTCCATACTCAGCACACTTGTTTTGAACCTCTGACCAGCACTCTCCCCACCACACACACATTTTTTCATTATTTGTCCCAAGAATTCTGTTGTCCCCTTTTCCTGTAGCCTCCCCACCTAAAGGAGGCCAATGAGAGACTTGGTGGGCTGGGCTCATGTGTTTTATAGGGTGACAAATAGGCCTAAGCCAGCTTTTGGCTTGTTAGTGGACTTTGGGCAGGGGAGACGGAGGTGAGCAGCAGCTACAGGGCCCAACAGGGGTATATGGACTGGATTCAGGCACTTGGGGACAGCATGGCCTAATCCATTTGTCTTGTGGGGACATGATTGCTGGATCCCAGTATGTGGGGGCTGTGCAACATGATCTGTGGCCCAGTGGGGGTACCTTGAACTAGATCTGGGCACACGAGGTAGTGCAGGCTGCACAGAGCCATGGAGCAGGCAAAGAGGGAGAACTCTGCCATTTTTGCTGATACTCATCGTGTTATGTGTAAGTGCATATACATCAGCATGCAGCAAGGACAGAGCTATCTATGTACTATTGTTGGTAAAATGGGGGTGGGGGAATGGAAGCAAATAATCATTCTTCTGGATATCCATTTGCAAAGTTTGACAAAGCCACTCAGACTTATCTGCATATCAGATTTTTTTAAACTTTTACTTAATGTCAAATTTGCTGACTGAAAAAGCCCTCTTTTGCAAAGTTGATTTGTTCCACTCATAGTGATTAACCTTTGTAGCTCTTCTCTGCAATTTATTCCAAGATACACAGCTGTAGCAGTTGCCTTTCATGTTCCTTCAAAGAAAGAGAAAATACTGCATTGGGCAGAGTGACTGTGCATTTCACTGAAGAACCAGTGCTTTTTTACTTAACACAAAATAGTTTTAAAAAAATGTAGCTGAACAGTTTGTGGAAGACTTTTGCCTACAGCACATGGCATGAGGCAACTACTTAGAAGATATGATGAAGCTGAAACACCTTCACATAAAACAAACACTTTGGCTACAAACAGACATCATTTTTGTGACACAATCAGCTGTATCTGAATGTGTCCTTGCACAACTGTTCTGATTGATTTGCAGAGACAGACATTGCGTGGGGCTGTTATTCTGCAGGATCACACCCTGCTGTTCTGGGGCTTCAGAAGCCAGATAAGTGTAGGGCAACAGCCCCAGGTGCCTGGTCCCAACCTGGGGGCACGCTACATAACCAGAGGCAACCCCGTGAGTTCCCCACTCCACACTTACAGACACATGCCTGAAGAGAATTTCCAAGGTGTTCATCCACAGATGCAAATGGGGAAATGCATGCAGGTCCTTGCAGCTCCCCTGGATTAGGGCCAGGCACCCAGGGCCATTGCCCTGCAGGATCTGGACTTTAAAGCACTGAGAGCACTGGCCTGGGGTGGCTGGAGATCATGGTCAGCCTCTTGAGCCATAAACATAGACATCCACCACGAAAATATGGCAAAAGTATTATTAATAATCATTGCACCACAATTTTTGTGGTGTGACAAGCAGGAGGAACTTCTGTTCACTTAGGTTTTGTGCCGCTATAAAAATGTTTATGGTAGTAAGAAAGTGACATCTGTATGCAGCCTTAAAATTTTACTATGTATCTGCTTTCCATAATACTGCCAAATACTATACGTATTGATATTACACAGGTAAAAATAATTAATGGAGAGACAAATGTCAGTAACCAACATTTTCTAATGACAAAGGACTTTATCCTGCACTATGTGGCCTATTTCAAAATTTTCACTTGGTAATGGATTCTCACCTATATCAGGCCAAGAGCATGCACCACTTCCATTGCCATCAGGGATAGTTTTGCTTCTTGACTACACATATTGGTAAAATGTTCAAGAACAACTGTTTTTAGATTGTCAAAAAGGAATTAGACACCATACTCTCATTGATTTCAAAGGAAGCGAGGTATTAGGATGCTATTGAAGATAGCAAATTTGCAGATGACACCAAATTGGGTGGATATGCAGACATTCTGGAGGGTAGGGCTAGGTTGCAGAATGACCTGGATAGACTGGAAAAAATGATCCACAATCAATAAGTTGGGATTCAACAAGGACGAGTGCAAAGTCCTAAACTTGGGACAAAATAATTGCATGTCCAAATACAGATTGGGGAATGACTGGCTAGGCTGTAGTACTGAAGAGAAGGACCTGGAGGTTACAATAGATCATAAGCAGAACATGAGCCAACAGTGTGCCCTTGTCACAAAAAAAACCCGAACCCAAACAGCATACTGTATTTTATTAACAGGAGTGTCACTTGCAAATCAAAGGAAGTGATTCTTCTGCTTTATTTAGCATTGGTGAGGTCTTACCTGGAACAGTGTCCAGTTCTGGGCTTCAAACTTCAAGAAGGATATGGGTAGATTGGATAGAATCTTGTGGAGAGTGGCAAAAATGAGTAGAGACCTGGAAAGCATGACTGATGAGGAAAGACTGAAAAATCTATGGTTATTTAGTTTAGAGAAGAAAGAACTGAGGAGAAATTTGATGTCTTCAAATACCTGAAGGGTGACTAAAAAGAGGATGGAGATGGGCTTTTCTCTGTGACTATGTTTTTCTCTGAGTGCAGAGTAGGTGTTTGCACCACCTCTGAGTGTCTAAGATCTGGAACAGACTCCCCGCAGAGGTGGTGAAAGCATCTACTCTGGATTAATTCAAAAGGCATTTGGATGTTTAATAGGCCTGTGTGAATACGGAAGTATTCAGTTCAGATTTGGATTAGTCTGATTTGGAGGACAGTGATTCAATTTGGAGATTCAGATCACTGTCCCAAATCAATTCGGCCAAATCGGCTTCAGTTGCCCAATAGGCCAAAGGGTCACAGTCCAGTGGCTCCAAATCTTCAGTGAGATAGGTAGCCACTGAAACCTTGGCACTACCTGCCTGAGGCTGGGGTCTGGTGCATCTGGACCCCAACATTGAAACCATGCCCTTGGTCCACATTGGCAGTGGCTGATGTGGAGGAGACTAGAGACAGTGTGTCCGGGGACTTGGTAGGATGGGGCCACAAGCACCATGAGCTGCCTGGGCCCTGGCTGCTCAACTAAGGAGAAGGGCTGACCATCCAGAGAAAACATCTCCCTAGTGCTCTGGGTGACCTTGCTCGCCTTCAGAATGTGCCCCTACCCCCTTTGTCTGTGGCTTTCCCCCACTGCTCCAGGGTGGCCTACCTCTGCTTTTGGGGGATAAGTCTTTGCAGCAAGCAGGGGACTTCCATTTGGGCATGCTCCCACTGGTGCCAGGCTGAGGAGGAAGAAGGGCAAGCAGGTGCTGCAGCAGCATCGCTGTGGTGAAGTGTTTCACCTCCTTGCCCCGGCTGATCTGCTTCCATCAGTGCTGGCAGATAGCATACTTGGGATCATCTGCCACCTCAAAATGATCCCACACTACACTACTCCCCCACTTCTAGATCCTGCCTCCTCAGCAGGCAGAGGCACAAAACAGGAGGAGCTGACTCAGCTGAGCCACTTGCCTCTACAACCTCCTCTGAGGTGCCTTCCTGAGAAGGACATCTGGGTCTAGGGGAACTTTGAGGGGTGTGGAGCACAGACTCGGTTTCCCTGTTGGTCCCCAGAATTTCTTTAGCTAGGGTGCTCAGGCCCTCTGGTTCCAGACCCAGATCCTCCTCTGGCAGTGGGAGGCTCACACTGGGAGATAAAATTGGGGTGGAGGAGACTGTCATTCTGCTGCTGGTGCCTATTTCTGGAGGTTGTGCAGGTACAGGTACTGCTCCTACCTCCTCACTTCCACTGGCAGCAGAAGACTCATGGCTGCCAGGAAAGAGGATGCATCTATGTTTGGGGTGGGGGGATTTGCAGCTCTAGCTCTCCCCCTACTCCTTCTAGCCCCTCTCCCTTCCCTGCCAGAAGACCTGGCACCTGTCTTTCCAGAACGCTTCATATTAATCTTTCCTGTGCTGGAAAATGTGTCTGTGTGTGTAACTAACTAATAATACATGTCTTCTTCTTCTCTGATGTATGACTGTGTCTAACATCTTCTGTTTTGTGTTTACTGTTGTATATGTAACTAAAATAATATCTCTTCTTCTTCTACGACTGTCTGACTTCTATGTTGTGTTAATCTGAATCTGAATTCATCTGCGTTGTCTTTAGTCTGTATGTAACTATAACTAACAATATTAATAACTATATATAATCTCTTTTTCTTCTATGACTGTCTGACTTCTTCTGTGTTGTAATAATATCTGACTTCTTCTATAATGTATGTGTATGAGTGTGTGTAATGTATGTGCTTCTCTGCACAGTGATGGATCACACTGCCAGGGAAAACACAGCTTTCTCTTTAAAAAGCATTGGAAAAAAAAACCAAGAACAAATATAAATGGAAAGAAATGAATTGGATAGGGATAAGTAGATGGATTCTAGTTACTAAGCTGTATCCAATCCTTTCCAAGAACAGTAACTAACAGGATACTGACTAGGTAGGAAGCCAAGTCAGTCCAGTACCTTTCAGACGTTGTTGCTCAGGCAGAAACAGCTCACAAAAGTCATGGAAAGCCTGCAAACAGAGGTTTATATGATGTTTCTATGTTCCTCCCCCGGAGCACTGTGATTAGAAGGGGAATCAGGGAAAGATCACAGTCACTGGCCAGCTAGAGATGTCAATCTTCCCCCACCCCACACTCCCCCTCCCTCTTCTCAGTTTCTGTTCCCCTGAAAGACCACCTTCTGAATCTCCAAATCTTTTCCGGATCTTTCTGAATTGATTCAGAGCCTCCAAATTGATTCTGAAGTTTTTTTTTTCTTCTCCAGATTCAATTTGGATTCGGCCTCCAAATTGGGCCAAATCTTCTCTGAATCAAATTGCGGACTGAAGCTTCACACACTCCTAATATTTATCTTGCTGGGATCATCTGATCCCTGCAGACTTCCTGTCTCTGGCAGGAGGGCTGGACTTGATGATCTCATGAGGTCCCTTCCAGCCCCTTGCCTATGAAATCTATGTAGGGGATAGGAATAGAACCAATGCCTTCAAGCTGCAGCAGAAGGAATTTAGGTTGAAGATTAGGAGGAACTTTCTGACTATGTGGATCAACAAGCATTGGAATAGGTTACCTGAAGAAGCTGTGAAATCTCCATCCCTGGAAGTTTTCAAATGCAGGTTGGATAGCCACTTGGCTTGGATGGTTTAGACCAGGGATAATCCTGCCTTGAGCTAGCAACTAGACTAGATGATGTCGTGAGGTCCCTAAATCCTATTTTCAAAAACTTTAAAGTACATTTTCATAGCACAAGGCAGCACCATGTTAGCAGGTGAATCAATAGAAACTAAATCTGGAAAATAATGAGATATCCTCTGGAAGCAGTATAGCAAATGAGCCCTGCTCAGATTATTAGCCTGTTTGCAGAGCTGTGCTATTCTGATTCTGATTTGGAGTCTGGTATATCAGTGGGTAACTACACTGAGCTATATAGATATAACTTTAATATCAGTGGGTGCATCTAGATGTGTGCCTTAATGTACAATAGCCTATTTTACTGTGCATTAAAGTGTCACATAAAAAAAAACCCATGCAAATACACTACTCCACAGAAAATAGGCTACTGTTCATTAAGTATCACTAAAAAAGCATGCGCTTTCATTACTGTGCATTAGGGCAGCCTGTGTCTCCTTCCCCACCTCAGCTTTCTCACCAGTATCCCTTCAGACTGGGCCAATGTCCTTTCAAAGATTGAGATCTTCTTTTTACTCCTCTGGTCTCATTTTCTTTTTATTCAGGGGCAGAGAGAGAGAACTCTTCCAAGCATACCTGGTGCCTTAGGCTAGGGACAGGCATTACACAGAAACTGGTTTAAGTGATCAGAAACTGGTTTAAACCTGTAACAGAACAGACATTCAGTGCACATAAACTAATTTGAAAATGGCTGAAACCAGTGTGAGATCAATCTGGTTGAATGTAGTATCAGATTTAATTGATTTGGCTCAACCCAAAGTCTGTCCCAGACATCTTACGGGACAGACACCCCCAGCATCCCAGCATGCTCTCTGGGCTGGGCAGGGCTCTCTGTTCCACAGTAAGGTTGGCCCCTCCCCTCTGCTCCCTGCCTACAGCTCAGCAGAGACTTGCAGACACAGCAGGGTCTATCTGGCTTCCCTGTGCCACACACACCCCTCTCACCACGCACTGCTTAAGCAGAGATCACTTCCTCCTCTCTCCCACAGCACAGACTGTAGCCAACGTGCAGTATGCTAGCTAGGGCTGTGCAAAATTTTGGCAGCAGTTTCATTTCGGAGGTGTTCTGGCCCATTTCGGGGCCTGAAACACCAAATCTGAAATGAATTGGAAGGCTCCAAAACATCTTTGAAATGAAACCAAACTATTTGAAACTTTTCAGATGTTTCAGGTGTTTCAGAGCCAGCCTTGCAGGGAAATAGAAACTAAGGTAAGGCAGGGAGAAGAGGGATGGAAGGAGTGCTCTGATACTGACATATGTAGCTGGCCAGTGTCTGGGATCTGTCCCTGAGGTCCCTTCCAATCCCAGTGCCCTGGGGAAGGGTCTGCTGTCCTCCCGCATGCAGATCCAGGGGTCTGGGAGGAATTTGGCACAACCCCGCAGCCCTCCTGGGGGGCATGGGCCCCCAGATCTGCATGCAGGATGACAGCATGCTGCCACTGCCAGTTGGGGCCAGTGCCAGCACCTGAGGCTGCTCCACACAGCCTGCATTGAGCACAGCTGAAAGAGCTGTAGGAGAAGCCCCCATGGCTGCCCTACCCGGACCCATCCCCGACTTGGCCCCAGCCTAGTTCCCACACTTAAAAAAAAAAAAAAAAAACCCAAACCCCTTGCACTTACTGGCTGTAGCAGTGGCAATCAGGACTTCTAAGGGCTCATGGTAGAGCCCCCCCCACACAGTGCGGTTTGCCCCCCCTCCTGCTTGGCATCCATATGGCAGCTGTCTCATTGCACGGATGCAACACAGCTCAGCAGGGCACTGGATGCTGTCTGGGAGCTGGGGCTGAGTGGTGCCAGGCTCCAGCTGACTGCCATCCCAGTTCCCAGACAGTGCGCAGAACCTTGCCGAGCTGTGCTGCACCTGCATGATGTGGCAGCTGCCATGCGGGTGCCAAGCCGGTGGGGGGGGTGATCCCCACTTCCCCATGCTGAGTGGGGTGGCTCTACCATGAGCCTCCAGAGGCCCTGATCACCGCTGCTGCAGCTGGTGACTGTGGAGCTCCCAGACAGTGTGCGGCACCCTCTGCAGGGCTTTTTTGTTATGTGCTGGGATGAGGCTGGGGCTGGGCAGGGGATGGGGTGGGCAGGGCAGCTGTGGGGGCTTCTCCCACAGGCTCCCCTATCAGGGCAGAAGCAGGCACAGCCAAATGAGCTGCTGCAGAAGCCCCATGACCGCTGCTGCAGCTGGTGACTGTGGAGCTCCCAGACAGTGTGCGGCACCCTCTGCAGGGCTTTTTTGTTATGTGCTGGGATGAGGCTGGGGCTGGGCAGGGGATGGGGTGGGCAGGGCAGCTGTGGGGGCTTCTCCCACAGGCTCCCCTATCAGGGCAGAAGCAGGCACAGCCAAATGAGCTGCTGCAGAAGCCCCATGGCGTGGGGGCCGCAAGCCTGGCGCCACTCAGCTCCGTTGTACCTAGCTCCCAGACAGCGTGCAGTACCCTGTCGAGACACGCTCACCTGTGCCATGGGGCAGCTGCCGTTTGGGTGCCAAGCGGGGACGGTGATCCCTGCTGTCCCCACTGCCCCTCACTGCATGGGGGATGCTCTGCCACAAGCCCCCAGAGGTCCTGATCACTGCTGCTGCAGGCAGTGAGTGCAGGGCTTTATTTTTAAAGTGCTGGGACTAGGCTGGGTCCAGGCAGGGAACGGGGCAGGCAGGGCAGCCATGGGGGGCTTTTCCTGCACCTCCCCCAACCCAGGGAGAGGCAGGCACAGCTGGAGAAGCCACAGGAGAACCTGCAGCCACCCAGCTATGCCTGCCTTTTCCCGACTGATCCAAATCTCTGAACAGTGTCAGAACTCTGAAACAGAATCAGCCGAATCAAAATGGAACGGTGACCTAAAACACCGAAACAAATCACTGTTTCTCTGAGATGGCCAAATCTGAAACCAAAATGAAAAATAGACATTTCACACAGCCCTAATGTGAGCTAATACTATGTCAGCAGATAGGACAGTGTTCACTTTTGGAGGTAATCAACAGCTCAGTATAGTAATGTCCCTGCTTTCCTTCCTTTGGAAAAGGCAGATGAGGTTCTTTGGGTAAATCTGATATCTTTTATTAGACCAACTAAATAGTTGAAAAAAAAATTCTTAGCCAGCTTTTGGGTTTAAAAACCCTTCATTAGGCTGAAGAAGCACCTGCAGTTGGTGTGTGCTCTTCCTGGGAGGAATAAATAATAAAGAAGCCAGAGGCTGGTATGCATTTTCCTTTGGAAAAAGCTGTTTAAGAGCTTGTAATAAGCAAGTCTTTGTTTTCTGGGGTGTTAAATGCTGATAACAGCTGATAAATGCTCTGTTATCAAGGAGGGCTGGGACCCCATCACTAATCACTATGTCCTGCCAGGGCCTGGCAACACCCACCTCAGCTCAGCCCTGTAAAGGGAGGGAGGGCTGCTCTAGCATCCCCCAGCTTCTAACTTGAGCCACTGCAGGCATGTGCCTGCATTTCTGGGATGTCTGTCTGGTTACAAAACTGATTTATCCTAGCCAGGTTAAACTAACCTGCAAAAATTGAATCAATTCAGGCTCAGGCTTTTTGAATGTCTGTCCCTAGCCTTAGTCCCCCTCTGCCACAGGACTCAAGCCTTTCCTGCTTACAACATGAGCTGTTTGGGTACTATCCACCTGGAGAGTAGACTTGAAAAACTGGCTTTGCCTACACCTCAGCCACCATTGTTCTATTTACAGCTGTCTTTTTCTTTTATATTGCACCATCCTGCATCACATTTTAAGAAGAGGGAGAGGCACCAAAGGCCTAGTTCTGAATGAGAGTATTATGATATCAATGAACATCAGGTCCTGCTATACCTGGAACTTACTGAGCAAGGCTGCTCCAGGCTTGTCCTCAGAGCCTTCTGGCCAACTGGAGACTGAGGCTTTAAGAGTGGGCATCAGGGACAAGCCTGAGGAGTTTGATGTGCATACATGCCAGTGTATGCACATCTCCTAGTTCTGGAACCTGCTGTCACAGAGGTTGAGGCAAGTCTCATATGCACATATATACATCTAGATGTACATAGATACATATGTATCTATGTATAACTAGATCAGGGGTGGGCAATTATTTTGGGTGGAGGGCCGCTTACTGAGTTTTGGGGAGCCGCTGAGGGTTGCATGGGTAGCCCTGCCCCTTGACAGATGCCCCGCCCCCGGTGACCATATTGAGACTGGAAGTCCTGCTCCCAACCCCTGACCTTTGGCACCAGAAGTCCCTCTCCTTGCTCTGGAAGTACTCCTTTTGGGAGGAAGAGGGCTGCAATATTGAAACTGGAAAAAAACCCAAATTATATAAAAAAAAATAAAAAATCTACTATAATTTATTTTAATTTATTTAAAAATATTGTTGTACTGATTTATGCAATTTATGAAACGTATCTAGAGGTGACTGCATAAGAGCTCAAAATACAGTCCTATTGTATGTTATGTGTGAGCAGTAAGGGCATGTATGTGGTGGGGTGTGGCTGGGGAGTGTGTGTGTGGTGGGATGTGGGTATGGTGGGTGGGTGTGGGGTATGTGGTTGGGGTGGGGGCTGTGGGAGGGTGTGGGTGCATTTGAGGTTATGGTGAGGGTGTGTTTGGGGGTATGGTGGGGGGGGCAGCCCAGCATTCCCTCTAAGCTGTGTGGTGTGTGCAGTTGCACAGGCATGCTCATGTCACACTGCCAGGCATGCCTGAGCAGCCACACACACCACACAGCTTAGAGGGAATGCTGGTCCCTGCTGGTCTCAGGGCACCTGCATGGGCTCCATGCTCCTGCCTGCCACTGCTGTTTCCCTGCATTCCCTGCCACATGCTTGCCTGCCACTCACTGCACAACTCTCCATGGCCCCTGCCACTCGCCCTACCACTCTCTGTAGCCCCTGCCACTTCCTGCACCACTCCCTGTGGCCCCTGCAGCTTCCTGTGGCCCCTGCCACTCACTGAACCATTCCCTATGGTTCCCACCACTCCCTGCAGCTCCCTGCCACTCATTGCACTGCTCCTTGTGGCCCCCACCACTTACTGCACCACTCCCTGTGGCTCCCGCCACCCCCACCACCCCCTGCTGCTTCCCACACTGCTCCCTGTGGCCCCTGCCACTCGCCATGGCCCCTACCACTTAGTCACTGCCAATTTCAGCGCTGCTCGCCATGACCCCTGCCACTTACTGTGCTGCTGTCACTTCTCATGCTGCTCCCCTTGGCCTCAGCTGCTCCCCGTGCCACTCCCTGCAGCCACCACCACTTCCCACACTGATCCCTGCAGCTCTGCCCGCTGCCGCTGTGCTGTTACCTGCAGCCTCTACTGCTCCTCCTGTCCCCACAATGCAGCCACTTCCCTCCAACCTCCCCCCACCTGCTGCTTCCCATTCTGGCTCCAGCCTGGTGTGGGAAGCACCAGGGGGCTCCCAGCTGCTAGGCTGTTCACAGCAGTTCCCCCAACTCCTTTCATCCAATCTTACCTTACTTTCCACTTGGATGGAGTGAAGGGAGCAAACTGCTCCAGGGTCATGAGGACAGAAGCCACAGAGGTTTCCAGTTGGGGGATGAGAGTGGGAGGGGAGCTGGGGGCGGGGTGGGGTGGAGCCGGGCCAGCCTTGCTGCTCAGCCACAAGCTCCCACTGGTCCTGCTGCCGCTGGCTG
>NW_005843191.1:25053-27103 GCF_000455745.1 Alligator sinensis
GGCAGCCAGGGGCAGATAAAAATTAATTTTCTAAAATTTTTAGAGGCCCTGTGGGCTGGATAGAATAGGCTGGTGGGCTTGACCTGGCCCACAGGCTGTATTTTGCCCACCCCAATCTAGATGCATATATACAAATAATTATTTTGTGTGTGTGTGTGTGTGTGTGTGTGTGTGTGTGTGAGAGAGAGAGAGAGAGAGAGAGAGAGAGAGAGAGATTGTCATACAGCATAAAGCTTTTTCTACATAATTTTGGAAAGGCTGGCTAATCTGTGAGTGACAAACATACAAGTGAGGTAGATAGGTCATCCCAGATGGATACATTGGAGTATTTCTTGTACACCTCTGGTTAAGAAAAACATCACCTCTTTCCAGTATGAACAAGTCTCTTTTCCTACCCCAAAAGTCCATGCGAGTTTCAGACTTTCACTAGTTCAGAGTTGAGTATTGCCTGTCCTACACTTGAGACTAACCTAATTTTAGGGGTGTACATTTTCCCATTTAGAAACAAAAGGGAATATTGTTATGGTATGCTGAAGCACTCAAGGCATATAATAAATTAAGTTTATCATATGCTTCTGCAATTTATCCTGGCATTGTCTACATGAGATCTGTGTTAGTAAAGTACTTTACAACAAATATTTACATATATGGATTTTGGAAAATTGGGAGCTTCTAGAGTTACCAATTAACGATTTTTGCAAAAATTATAATACATTCTGTAGCAAGATTAGATCCAATTTCTCCTAACATCCTTCCTTCTATGTATTTGATCCCTGCTTTATGGCCTGCATGGTGGTATGCTGCTGTGCACATCATAGCTCCTGCTGTGTTTCAGTTAGTAAGATCAAATCTACAAAAATGAAATGTTTGTTCTTTCTCTTGCAAGCCAGACTTTTCACATTCACCGTCAGTTTTGCATTACCTTTACTCTGTTAGCCATCATCAGTGTTTAAATCTTTATTACTATTCCAGCAGTGCCTAGAGACTTTAATTAAAAAAAAAAAACCAACCATATTTTACTGTCATACAATTATATGAGGGTATGTCTACACTGAAAATTGCAGTGTTGTGTAGCAATACCCAAATTAGCTTGAAATGAGCCAGCTCAGGTGCCAGAAGCAATTTAGGTGCTAAGTTCTGTGTTGATGCATGGGCTCACTTGCAGAGCACAGCACATGGATTCTCAGCCCTCTCCAGACCATGTGGCAGTGATGGTACTGCTGACTACCCAGATGGGGGACAAAGTTTCCATGTGTTCTCTGCCTGGATGGGAACCCAGCCTGAGCCAGACCTAAGCCGCACCTGACAATAAGGGGAGTCATTATCCCAGCAAGATAAGCATCCAGCTTCATCTTGAAGGTGTTCAATGAAGGCGCTTGAACCACCTCCAGTGGCAGGCTGTTCCAGACCTTGGGGGCTCGGACAGTAAAGAAATTCTTCCTTATGTCCATATTCCGTATGTGAATCCAAGATGAGGGGAACTTTTCCTCAGGTTGATTAGAGGAATAATAGAATCATCATAGAATCATAGAAGTAGGGTCAGAAGGGACCTTGTAGATCTTCAAGTCCGACCCCCTCCCTGGGCAGGAGGAAAACTGGGTTCAAATGACCCCAGTCAGGTAGGCATCAAGCCTCTTCTTAAAGACCCCCAGGGTAGAAGCCAGCACCACTTCCCTTGGAAGTTGGTTCCAGATCCTAGCTGCCCTGACAGTGAAGTAGTTCTTACGGATGTCTAATCTAAACCTACTCTCCAACAACTTGTGGCCGTTATTCCTTGTTATCCCGGGGGGTGCTAGGGGAAACAAGGTTTCCCCCAAACCCTTCTGGTCCCCCCTAGTTTGTTTAGATGGTCACCAGGTCCCCCCTCAGCCTTCTCTTGTGAAGGCTGAACAGGTCCAGGTCCCGTAGCCTCTCAATGTAAGGTCTGCCCTGCTGTCCCCGGATCATGCGGGTGGCCCTCCTCTGGACCCTCTCAGTGTTGTCCACATCCCTCTTGAAGTGGGGTGCCCAGAACTGGACACAGTACTCCAGCTGTGGCCTGACCAGTGTC
>NW_005843191.1:27318-43499 GCF_000455745.1 Alligator sinensis
CAGGTTGCTTTTCACCCCGTTGTCCAAATCGCTGATAAAGAAATTGAACAGCGCGGGCCCAAGGACCGAGCCCTGGGGGACTCCGCTGCCCACTTCCCCCCAGGTCAAATATGACCCATCCACCACCACCCTCTGAGTATGACCCTTCAGCCAATTAGCAATCCATGTGCCCGTGTAGGCATCAATGCCACAGTCACCTAGTTTTTTAACGAGGATGGGGTGGTCAACAGTGTCAAAGGCCTTGCTGAAGTCTAGAAAGACTACATCCACAGCAACACCTGCATCCAATGCTTTTGTGACCCGATCGTAAAAGGCAATCAGGTTGGTCTGACATGACCTGCCCCTAATGAAACCGTGCTGGTTGCCCCTGAGCATCATCCCCGATGCCGGCCCATCACAGATGTGCTCCTGGATGATCTTCTCAAAGAGTTTCCCCAGGATTGACGTAAGACTGACAGGCCTATAGTTGCCTGGGTCCTCCCTCCTCCCTTTCTTAAAGATGGGGACCACATTGGCTATCTTCCAATCATCTGGCACCTGGCCCAAGCATCACGAGTGCTCGTAAAGCCATGCCAAGGGCCCAGCAATAACCCCTGCTAGCTCCCTCAACACCCTGGGGTGGAGAGCATCTGGACCTGCTGACTTGAACACGTCCAGCCCCTCCAGAAGCACTCTAACCCAGTCCTCCTCAACCTTAGGTCTTGAGGCATTCCCCTCGAGTCTGTCTTGAAACACAGTGGGGGAGTCCCGGTCCTGCACAAGAAAACGGAGGTGAAGAATGAGGAAAAAAACCTCATCTTGGATTCAAGTAAATATGGTATAAACATGTACAAAGTACAGTTTTCCTGGTTAATTAGAACCACACACACAAACACACACACTCCTGTTACCCTTAACCAAGACTAGACATTTAGTTTCTTATTTAGGCCAGAAGTTTATTAACTACACACCACAGATTTGAATGACATTTGATCCAAAGAAACAGGAAATATTGCTCCCCGCTCCTGCTACCCGGGGATTCCCAAAAGCAGCCTTTTGTATTTTTTTTTATTTTTTTTGGCCTGACAGACTACCTTGCTGGTTGCCATGTAACAGAATTTAGGAAAGTACCATAATTTTTCCTAATATGCTAAGCTTGCCTTGTTTAAAATAACTTCAGGAGTGAGGTAAGCATGCTGTCACTAGATCATATTTCAAATCAAGGCTAAGGAATCTGACAAAGGCAGCAAGCTTATTGAATTTGGTTTCACAGAGATGTGTACCACTGCCAAATCAAAGAAAGCTCTTTAATTCCTCCAGATAATTTAGACAACCACCATATAAATGTTTACTGGATTAATTATAGGAATTGTTGATCTGATATCAGGCATTTTTAAAATCAGTTGAACAAACTTGGTGCCAGTTTATCGCCATTGTAATTTATTTTCTATTCATGTTTCTGAAGTACAAATAGAGACTATCCTTGCTTTATTTTGGTGGGGATTTGTTAGTTCTTTGTGGGTTTTTATGATAAAGGTTATTTAAATATTTCTTAATTTAAAAGGAAACTTCCATCAAATGTATGTTATTGAAAGAGGAATGGCTGTATAGAAGTATTAAAAAAAAACTGGGCTGGGAAGGATCTCAAAACATTATTTGGCTCAACACTCTGATCAAAGCAAGTTCATTCCTGTCTAAACCGTCCCAGACAACTTTGTCTAGCTGTATTTTAAATATTTCCCATAACTGAAGAAAACTATAGATCAGTGGAGAGCAACCTTTTTGGCAGGTGAGCCACAAATTAACCCTGCACCCACCCTTGGTGCCACTCTGATCTCCTTGCCTGATCTGCTGCTCTGTTGCCTGCTCCCTACTCTATCTGCTACTGTACTGCCTGTCCTCCCTCTGGGCTTCTGCATGTCACACACACAAGCTTCCCAAGACACTTGTGGCACGTGTACCATAGGCTGCCACCCTGCCCTAGGTAATCTGTTCCATATGATTTTACATTTTATTTTAAAAAGAAAACAGTAATTTTATGGGCAGTGCCTTTAATCATGCCAGTTTGCATTGCTCTAGGTGAAACGTGTTCATTTGTCAATTTTCTCTTTCAGAGACATCAGATTTGGGAACAAAATACCTGAAAATTAAATTATTACACTGTATCCAGCCACATAATGCCAGAGCTTTCCAAAATGTAAATGCAGAGAGGCCTGATTACTACTGTTTCTATCAAGTGGCCCAGATTTAGATCAATGCCATGTTTGAAACTTAAAAGAAATAATAATTCAAAAATAGTGCTAGACCTTGTGGGTGCATCCACACATGCAAGCACGTGCGCTTGCAGCAGCTCAAATAGAAGCGGTAGAAATTTGAGCTGGGGCTTTTTGCCTCAGCGCACATGCTCGGACATGCACTTTGTTGTGGAGCAAATTGTGCCACTTGGGGCGAAGTAACCCTGCCTGGCTCCTCCCAGATCTTCAGCCAGGGGGAGCTAGAGCCTGGGGCCAGCACTTGTGCTGCCCCAGCAGTATAAAAAGGTGCCCTGTCCTGGCCCCAGCAGTACAAAAACCTGCCCTGGCCAGCAGCTCAGGGTTACTTGATCTCAGGAGCTTCTGGGGGCCAGGCAATTGGTATCTGGGGACACTAGCCCCTTGCGTCAGCTACACTGCTGAGGCAGCATCCCAAATTCACTTTTTAAAATACCCCAAAATTCACATTCTTCCACAATTAGTACAAAAGAGAGAGAAAGGGGGATTGATCAGCTGGGCAATGTTTTATTGTTAAATTTACAATGTTAAAGAAATTTGGAAGCCTATCAGTGTCTCTAGCATCATAATAAAATAAATCCTAAATATCTATATGTTTTAATGTTTGCTTTGGATTTCCTTATCACATGGTGGGTGTGTGATGGGGAGATGTGGGGTTTGTAGGTGGGGGTGGGAAGGGGGGTGGCAGGATGTGGGTGGGTGTGGAGGGATGTGGGGGCTGCTTAGGAGGGGTGGGTCGCCTGCATGAATGCTGTATGCCCCTGGCAGCTGGCAGGGTATGGAGGTGCTGGCAGCACTGGGAGCATGGTGGCAGTGATAAGTGGGGAGCTTCCGCAGATGCCACCGGCACTGTCGGCAGCGGGGGGAGGGATGGTGAGCAGCAAGCACCAACAGATACCATCGGCAGCGACTGCAGTGGTCACTGGCAATCGCTGACTACCTGAAGACACCACTGGCAGTGGCAAGTGGCAATCGCCTACAGGCACCACCGACAGGGTCAGTGGCACCTTTTTTGAGGGGGTGCACCGCCATGCTCAGGGAATGCACATGCACCCACTACCCATCACTAATGGTCCCCTGCCCCCCATAGGGCAGAGCCCCTCCCACACAGCACATGGACTACCCTGCCTGCAGGATCCCAGCCCCCCCAGGGGTGACAGCTCCCCCTGACACCCCCGCTGGTCTCCAGCTGCCTGCTCATTCCCCTGCTCTTCTCCAGCCTCTGGAGGCTAGAGATGAGCAGCAGAACAAGCAGGAGCCTGGAGAGAATAGGAGACTCATTCTCCCCACCCCCGTTGGTTCCCCCAGCTCCCCATTCATTCCCCTGCTCCCCATTCATTCTCCCCATCCACCATTCATTCCCCCTGCCCCCCATTTATTTACCTGCTCCCCATTTATTCCCCCCACCCTCTGTTCATTCTCCCAGCTCCCCACTTGCTCTCCTCCCCCCCACACTCACCAGCAGTAGCAGGGAATGAGCAGGAGGCTGGAGAGAGCAGAAGACTCCAGTTTATCTCCAGGGGGTTGTCTCCAGCTTCCGGCTCATCTCCAGCCCCCTGCTCCTTCCCCTGCTTGTATCCAGCCTCAGGAGGCCTCAGGAGTCTGGAGACAAGCAGGGGAAGGAGCAGGGGGCTGGAGACAGCCCTGGAGGCATTCCCCTGCTGCCTCCAGCTCTCTGCTCCTTCCCCTTCTCCCCAGAGACTGGAGACAAGCAGAGGAAGGAGCAGGGGGATGGAGACAGCCACAGAGACATTTCCCTGCTGCCTCCAGCCTCCTGAGGTCCCCTCCCCCCTCCTCCAGCTCCCCAACCCCCTGCTTACCTGGCAAAAGCTGGGTCCAGATCATTGCAGCTTTCACCGCTGCCTGCCCAGCACAGGCAGGCAACGTGCTTCAGAAGCGTGGAAAGGGCCAATCATAGAGATGCTCTGGCACTCTGCCAGAGTGTCTCTGGAGGACAGAGTCTCCGGTTGCCTCAGGAGACTCTGGTTTTTTCCCCCAGTTTTTGTTTGTTTTGTTTTTGTTTGGATATTCAGGGGTCTAATTTTCTCCCCACGCTGCAAGTTTGCAGTGCAGGGAACATTTTTTCATTCCTGCATGTGCCTCTTGCCCCGCCTCAAAGGGATTTGAGATGGGGCAAGAGGCATGTGCGCACTCATCTGGATGTGCCCCATGAGGTCATCTAGCCTGATGCCCTGCTCAAGGCAGGAACATGACTGTCTAAATCACCCCAAATATTTTTTAGACAGCAGTCATATAAGTGCAATGAATTACTTTTATATAACAAGCTAATAAACAAGATTGCAAGCTTCAAAGGGAATATGACCAAAGTAACTAATTAAACTGGTGAAAAGTAATTACAAATTATGATGGAGATTGTTCTTGGGTTCTAATGCTTCCCAAATAATAATTTTACTGAATTTACTCATAAAAAGACATTTTTAATAAGTGCTTGGATAGTTCTTCCTGAGTTTTGAAATAATTTTTCCTCTTTGTACATAACTATCTGTAATAAAAATTCTGCAGATATACCATCGCTTACCTTAATATAAACCCATTTTCTTTACATGCTATTCTCAATTACCTTTATGCAATCCTACCTTTTCAGTAAGGTTTCAGAGCTGGATTGGTTCATTAGAAGATTAAATTTGGCCTTGCTGCTGGAACTTTGCTAAAGACGCTAATATTGATACATTAACCCCAGAATAGAATCTAAATCTTTGCCTCATTCTTTTACAGAGCTATAACTGAAATTTTAACATGAGTAAAATAAATAAAATATACTCATTAAATAGATGCCACTATAACTGTTTATATTGAGAAACAGAGTGGTTGAATCACCTTTCAAAGAAAAACATTCTTTATATGAAAGGTACCATTTTGAGTCATGCTGTGTCTTTTTGTCATTATTTATATGGAAGGGTTGGGGGTTTTTTTTTGATTAGTGAAAGATGAGATTAAAGCTTTTTCTAAAAGCATATGGTCAAAAGCTTATTTTAAGCCAATAGAAACTAATTGCAATTCAATCTTAAAATAAACTCACTTCCACATAAACACCTTAAACTTGCTCTTACAAAAACACATGTACAGAACTAGAAAGTTAGGGCATGTGTAGATGAAATGGGGGCCCTAAATTGAAGCAGTAGGTTTTAAAAAACACCACTTCAGTTTAGGGCTGATTAAACCCCTGTGTCGTGCACACACCCCACTGACTTACCTGCCTCTCCAGTGGTGGGGAGGGGAGGGTGAGCTGCTGGCAGGCAGAGCAGCCCCTGGGCTGGCGGGGGCACTGGTGCTTCCCTCCATGGCAATGGCAGCTCCCTCCCAGGTGTTACCCACCCACAGGCACCCGGCTCAGGCAGTCCCGGGGGGCACCACAGCCATGGAGGGAAGCACCGGGCCTCCGCACAGCTCAGGCAGGCAGGCAGGCTCCGGGGGGGCGGGGGCGGGACAAGATCAGGTTTGCCGCTTTTCTTCAGCAGAGCCTACTTTCCCAGGCTGCTGCCAGGCTGCCTGCAGGGCTTCTTACAGAGCTGCGGAGCTGCACAGTGCCCGGTTCTGCAGCTGCAGGGGCAGCAAACTAAAACTCCTCCTCGGAGTTTTAGTTTGCTGTGCCCCAAGTCATTTACAGCTCATTACACCACCGCATTTCTTACAGCAGCTGAAATCAATGCACTATACACCACTGTGGCATGTAAACACCGACACCATTAAAGCAATGCAAAAGTATTTAGCCCCACACCACTTATCGTTTAGTCTACACACAGCCTTATACTTAAAAGTGTTTTGCTTAGCTGCGAAATAAATTTTATCTAAAATAAAATGATCTCAGTTTATGTGCATTTTTTTCCGCATATTCAAATAATTTGATGGAAATTTTAATTATGTGTACAAACTCCACCTCTATTATTAGGCTTCTGTGATAGCTGATAATTAAAGACTTCTCCTACAGTGCATTCATGTTCATTCATTAGCAAAGGCAAATGAGGGTGAAACTTATGGTCTCATTCAGTATTTTTGGCACAACAGCTGTTACCTGTAGCACAGATGTTTTATGTCTGGTTCATCTAACAGAATATCTTCAAAGTGATTTCATGGATTACCTGCAATTTGGCTTCCCAGTACTATTATAAGTTTCAGTTCTTTTTTCTCTGAAAGACTTTGAACTGAATTTGCACATGCAATTTGCAACATAAGAAATGGCCTAGTTCTGACAGCAAGTTTTAGTGTGATCATCACAATGGGAAGTGCCTTAAACCCATTAACAGACCAACTGGTTTTCAAAATCTGCCCTCTGCTTGTTCAGCTGAAGTGATGTAGGAATAGCAGCAGTATGCCTTTATGTAAGCCATGTATCAAGGCTGATAGAAATAACATTTTTTTATTAAACAATTTCCTTCATTCCTAAATAATTAATAATCCCTAATAATATGTTCTACACAGAGGAGCAAATAAATGAAGATTTGATAATAAGTATCTACGTAGTCTAATAAACAATTCCAGCTTCATATGAAAATATAATTTAAAATAGTAGAGTCACAAAATCGTGATGACACTAAAAAGTAGGTTGTGCTGATGTTCACACTGCAGTAGAGGAGGTCTCTGAGTCTCATGAAATTTGGTTACCCCAATCAGAATTCTAGAGCAAGAAAAAGTCTAGCCTCATTTGTGTGCTAAGTGTTATTTCCCATTAGGGCTGTGCGAAACAGCACTGTTCCGCTTCCACTTCCATTTCGACGTTGCAACGAAACAGTGTTTCATTTCAAGTTTCATTTCATTTTGAAAGCACTGTTACATTTTGTTTCATCAAAACTGCTTCAACGTTTCACCCATAGGCTATAATGGGGAAGCGCGAAACTGTCTATAACTTTGTCCTTTCTTGCCTGATTCTGATGGTAGCCCCTTCTCAGGGCATAAAGCCTGCCAAGTTTCAAGGAGACAGGTGCAGAGGTTTCTGGGAAACTGCACCTCAAGGTGCTGACAAGCAAAATTCACTTGCCAGCACCCTCCTGTCATCTGGCAGGCAGATCGGGGGGCCAGCACCCCCGGGAGGGCTGCAGAGCTGCACTGGACTCCTACCGGGGGTGCAGCCCCCAATCTACCTGCCGGATGACAGGAGGCTGCTGCTGCTGCTGCCTGGGGCCGGCGCTGGGTGGACTCCTGTGGGATGCTCCATGTGCCCCAGCATTGCAGCAATCACGAGCCATGCCTGCTACCTAAAGGTATGTAGAAAACACTTTTAAAGCTGTGTCTATGTCTGAATCACTGATTCTCTGAATCAGCATCGAATCTTGATTTGGATTCGCTGGAATTGAATCAGAGATAGTGATCTGAATCAATAGATCGAATCATTGTCCCTGATTCAGGCCGAATATGAATCCGAATCAAATAGGGCCCACTTTGCACACCCCTAGTAATTATCATTGAGGCTGCTGCTAAATACCAAGACAAACTGTATTCTGCCATCCAGGATATATGCACAAATTGTTTTACTTTTTTACATTTAATAGGTCACTTGGTTTACAGTAACCTCTAAGGTCATAAGGTGCCATTATAGCAATGCACTTATGACCCTTCCCTATCAGCCATGTTCTTTGACCAATCAAAGAAGGTCTGTTATGGTCTTTCCTATCCATTCAGAAGTGTCATCTATACTCATTTTTCTTTGGTAGGCCTCTTTTTATTTCTTTGCTTGATTTCCCTTGAATTATGTGACATCTAAGTTTGGCCAACAAAATAAGGTGGCCAGACCAATTCAATTTTCACTTTTTAACAATGTCAAGGATGTTGTCATATTTTACAATAGCAGCTGTTAACTCCTCTCACACCAGTTTGTCCTTTGAAGAATATGCAGTAAGAGTGAACGACAAGAGTGAACAACAGCAACTCATTTAAAATACTTGTAGCCATCTTTAAACATCTATTTGCACAATGTTCAGCTGTGTGAGTAGTTTGAGAAGTGGCAAGAGGCATGCTGGGAACAATAAGTGTTTCCTGTGCTGCATATTTGCAGCACAGGCTCAAAACTTGATACCTGGAAAATTTGAAAAAAATAGGGCAGGTCACAGTCCAGGACCGTGAAGCAACCAGAGGCTCGGGTCCTCCAAAGACACCAGCCAGAGTATCTCTATGCCTGCTTCTTGTCCCAATGCTGCAGCATGCTGCAGCAGGTACAGGGCAAGAAGCAGTGCAGGATGCAGTGCCCTGGATCCAGACTCTATTCCAGGTAAGTAGGGGGTGGGGGAGCTGAGGGGGTGGGCCTGTGAGGGTGTGGAGGACCATGGGGGGCAGCTCAGGAGGGGTGGGTCCCCTGCCCGCCCTCCACAGGGCCCACATGCCCCCCTACATGGCCCACAGCTAACCCACAGCAGCAGCCACCATTGGGGCACTTGGGGCCTCCTAGTACAGCTCCCCTTTGCAGTGCAGGGAAGCGCAGCTTGGCCCTGGCCATCTGGCACCCTGCACTGCCTCTGCTATATCACGTGGGCCTGGCCCAATTCAGTGCAGTGCTGTGTGCCTTCAGGCAGCTCCAGGCTGCTCAGGCAGTCACCCGGGGCCCCATGCTGCTGACGAAGACCACCTGTCACGCTGGGCTGAGTCCTGCATGCATGGAACTGGCCCAGTCCAGTGGCAAGTGCGGCCCATGCACACAGGACTTGGCCCAACATGACAGATGTTTCCTGTGAGCGGCATGGGGCCCCGGTGACAGCCTGAGTGGCTCAGAGTTGCCCAAAGGCGCATGGCGCTGCACCAAGCCAAGCCGGTGCGATATTGCACAGACAGCACTGCGTGCCAGGCAGCCAGGGCTGAGCCACACTGCCCTGCACCATGTAGGAGCACATGTGTGGGAGGCCCCAAGCACCCTAATGGCAGCTGCTTATGCTCCCAGTGTGACATGCAGTCCCTGAGAGATGGGATAGACCCTGAGTGACAGCCTGAGCAGCCCCAGTGCTGCCTGAAGCCACACAGCCCCACACCAAGCCAGTGATGAGTGGGACAGGCGATGCCAGCTCTAAGGTGATCGGGGCCATGTAGCACCACTGGGGGCTCTGGCTGCAGTGGACCCTAAGCGCCCCACGGCTGCTGCTGCTGCGGGGGTGGGCATGTGGGCCCTGTGGGGGTGCATTTGTGCTGTGCAGGGGGAGGGGCTGTGGGCCCTGTGGAGTGAAGCTGTGGCCATGTAAGGGGGGGAAGATGTGGACCCTGTGGGGGAGGCAGTCCATGTACTGTAAAGGGGGGCTGCTTCCTGGGGTGGGGGCAGGGGACCCACCCCTCCTAAACAGCTCCCTCACACAGTCCCTCCACAATCCACCCACAATACCCCCATCCCCAAGCTACCCACACAAGCCCCTCATCCACATACCAAGCCACAAATCCCAAACCCCCACACAAGCCCCATAACCCCCAAACCTCACCCCCACAAACTGTACACCCACCCACAAAATCCCCCAATCCCTCTCCCATCCAAAATGATTTACACTTGTAAATATGTCAATAAAACATTGCCCAACTGATCCCTCTCTATATAGTGATATTTCATTTTAATAGTGGAAAAACACTATTCTGGGTTTCTTATCAGAGTATTTGCAGTTCATAAACAGGATCTCTGCTGGTGAGACAAGTGATGAGACCCATGCAGAGGAGCCTTTCCAGGGCCAGCACTGGGGACACAGCTGGAAGGCAGACAAGGTGGCTGACCTCTTGGCCAGTTGGGACCAAGAGGACATGCTTTCACAATCCAAAATGGGTCACCACAAGGAGCACATCTTCTGGTGATAGCTGCCCAGAGTGGGGGCATCCCATCCGGGTTTGGCAAGGGCACAGCCATGGGGCTGAAGGTCTAAGGGGGCAGATGCTGTTGCAGGTGGCAGCAGGTCTCAGCCAGGCACCAGCCCCCATTGCCAGACTGCTGCAGTGGGTAGAGGCTGCAGGGAACTCTCATGGATGCTTCAGCAGTCCAGCTGGCACAAGGGGTAGTGTCCCCAGATACCAAGTGGACAGGCCTCAGAAGTTCCTGAGGGCAAATAACCTTGAGCTGCTTGCCAGGGCAGGTTTTTATACTGCTGGGGTCAACACAGGTGCTGGTCCCAGGCTCTAGGTCCCCCTGCCTGCAGATCCAGGAGGAGCTGGGCAGGGTTATTTTGCCCCAAGTGGCACAACTTTCCCCACACCAAAGTGCATGTCCAGGCATGCATACTGAGGCAAAAATCCCCAGCTCAAATTTGTGCAGCTCCTCTTTGAGCTGCTGCAAGCACACATGCCTGCATGGGTGGACTTTCTTAGACTAATACTTCAATGGTGACAAGACAAACATAGCTCTATAACAGAATATTTTATGTGGCCAGCCTTCCCCATTAGTTACTGAGTCAGTTATTTGCACAATTATACATTACTGACATAAAAAACTGTTGTCTTGTGAATGTAATGACCATAACTGGTGAGGAAAATTAAGTGATATGATAGATTCTTTAAACGATCATAAAGGCACTCAAAACAGGAGCATTCACCCATTAGAGGGTGATAACCTGTGCTAAATACTCTCTATACATTTTAAAGTTATGCCAGTTCAAGTGAGGGTTATCTAACTTATCTTTGATCCAGTTAACCCAGGCTGTTCCAGGGTATTGTTAGTCCACTTGTGGAAGATACAAGGCTCTATTTTCTCTCCTGCAGCAGCCCAGGATGCACCATTCCCAATTCTTACCACTCCTTTGCTTGATAGGAAAACTTTCAACCCTCTTGAACTCTATTGCCCAGGAGAGAGTGGGGCTGGTCTCAAGCCAACAGCAGCCTCCTGGCACCAGGGGCTGAAACCACCAACACATCCTGACCACTCTGAGCACCAAGAGGCAGCTCACCAATTTGCTGCTTGCTCTGGCACCTCCATGCACTTGGCTGGCTCTCTTTTGGTGCAAGAGGAGAGTTAAAAAGCCAATCAACTGCTTCTAATCATGGGCAAATGGCTTTTAGGACCAGGGAACCATCTCCCTCCCCAGCCACCCCACCTCTCCTCACCTCACTGCATCATGGCTTAATTTTCCCTCCTCCACAGTATTCATTTGAACTGAACTGCTATTTTGACACTCATATTACACATATAAATAAGTATGCTAGTTGCAAGGCAACAGAGAATACAATCCTTCTATGCTGGAAATGTCCTTTGATTGGACAACAGTTAAAAACAAGGTTTATTGTGAAGTCAGTTAGTTGAGCAACAGAAATATCTTGGTAGCTGGCCATGAAACTGCTTTTATGCATAATTGTTCTGTCTTATCTGCATGTCCTATCTAGAAAATGCCTGCTGTAAGCCAAGAGGAACAGGAATATGGTAAAGAAACTTCTCTATACTCCTGTGAACTGCAGCTTCTAAGGCCCTTTTATTTAGTTATTTATTTGCTTCTTGAAAAAACATTATGCATCTTCTAGCATTAAAGTCACCTGAGAATAAATGTGTATTCCAGTGTTCAGTTCATGCTTGCTTTCCCTCAAAATATTTGTTGAAAACACAGATATAAACTATGCAAACAGAAAAAGCCCAAGGAAATAAAACCAAACTTCTCCCCCCAACAAAATTCCTTTGACCCCATAAGATAAATAAAAAAAACAAGTAAAAAACCGATCAGCAAGAAAATGGCTTTTTTTTTTTTTAATAACAAGCACAATGTAATAAAGATGTTTCTGTACTAGACATTATTAATTTTGACATAGTAGTTATGATAACACCATTACATGCTGGCTTTTTTTTCTCCTCTTTTATATACCTGGATGCAGTTCCAGCTTCTTTTTTTAAGGGGATTTCAATTTCCCTTTGCCCTGTTATAGATTACCTTGTACACTTTATAGCAACTGGGGACTGGAAGGGACTCACTTGCCATCCTGTCTAATCCCATGAGAATGCAAAAAGCATTCAATAGCTGTTTTAGACCAAGAGGCCAGGGACAGAAATTCAAACAGATGGAGCCTGAATTGATTCAACCTTTGCAGGTTAGTTTAACCTCCCTAGGTTGAACCAGTTTGTAACAGAGCAGACGTGTGGGCACATGCCTGTAGTTGCTCAAGCCAGGAGCCGGGGGTGCTAGAGCACACCCTTGACTGCTGGAAGTTGGGGGGGCGGGCTCCCCCCGCTCCTGCTGCAGCAGTGGAGCACCATGGCCTGTAAGGCAGAGAGGAGGGTTGGTCTCCCCTATACCCCCACTAGCAGCCAGGTTTGCCCACCTCCTGGCCGCACTCACCCCCTGCAGGAAAATAGACCCTTGCTGTCCCCTCTGTAGAACAGTGGAGGGAAGAGGAATAATCCTCATCCCTGCCCCCAAGGGGCCCCGCTGGCTGGCATCTGGCCATGTTCCTAGCCAGCCGCTGCAGCCAGAGGGGGCAGAGACCTTGCTGCAGCAAATCCCATGGTGGGCAACAGCTTTCCTCACCCCTCAACCGCTGTTGGAAGAAGCTTGGGGAAACTCCCCCCCTCCTTGCAGCTCTGGCAGCCAAGCAGGGCTGTGGTGCTGGTCCCCACCTGTACTGCAGGGCTGGGGCCTGCTGCCACCAGGCTGCCAAGAAAGGCAGTCCAGCAGGGGAGCAGCCCCTAGCCTGTGAAGTCTGATTGTGCCCTGCCTGGCTGCTGGAGCTGCAAGGAGGGAGTTTCCCTGAGCCTCTTGGGGTGGGGGGGGGCAGAGCAGGGAAAGCTGCTGCCTGCCATAGGGTCAGCACTGGTGGGGGGCTCCAGACCCTGGCGCTGCAGCGCCCAGCCCCACACAACTCTGCCCACCCCACAGTGAGGCCCCGCTCCACACTTCCTGACGTTATGACAGCAAGTGCCCTGCCTCCTCCCGCTACAGCGGCCAGGAGGGAACACGGCCAGACGACAGCCGGCAGGGCCCCTTGGGGGAGGGCAGGGATGAGGGTTATTTTTCCTCCCTCCAGTGTCCTGAAGAAGGGACAGCAGGGGCCTATTACCCTGCAAGGAGTGAGTACAGTCGCAAGGCAGAAAGACCTGGCTGCCAGTGGGGATGGGGGGGGGGGGGGGGGGGGAAGAGACTAACCATCCTCTCTGTCCTGCTATGCATCACGGGCCATGGTGCCCCACTACTGCAGCAGGAAGGGGGAGGGGAGCTTGGGTCCCCACTGCTGGGATAGACAGGGGGAAAATTAAATCCCTTCCTGCCCAGAACCCTGCTCCTGCTCGAGCTGGGGAGCAGAGGGGAGGAGCCAGCTTGGCTGGGAGGGAACAGAGTGTCCTGCCCAGTCCAGAGAGCATGCTGGGATGCTGAGGGTGTCTGGTTTATCTTAAACCAGCAAGGGATCTGGGACAGATATTGCATAAACCAGTTTGAGTCAAATCAGTTAAGTCTGATACTATATTCAACCAGGTTTATCTCAAACCGGTTTCAGCCATTTTCAAACTGGTTTATGTGCACTGAATGTCTGGTCTGTACAGATTTAAACCAGATTCTGATCACTTAAACTGGTTTATGTGTAACGTCTGTCCCTAGCCAGAATGTCCACAAGTCTACTTTGGTCTCTCCCACAAGACATAGCCACAAAGTACGACTTAGCAGCATAGAATGGACCTCAGATCTTTACTATAAAAAACTTCAAAAAGAGAAAACTTAAAAACAAAATAAAAACAACAGAAAAATTTGAACAGCATACCAAAGGAAAAAGCTGGAGAGATAAGGACAGCTCCAATGGTTTGAGTGCTTGTAATGCCAAGGAATTTGTTAGGTAAAATGTATCCAGATCATCTTAGGAAGTGGAGTATGCCCCATGATGCAAAGGAAGGCATAACAAGAAACAAACAAAAAAATAATCCACTAAAACCCCAGTCAGACTAGATGATCAGAAGAGTCTCTTCTGGTCTTTTAACCCCTCAAACAGGGAAATTCCTCATTAAAGGCAGCAGAAGACAGGAAGTTGCTGGGGACCATTCTTATGCCTATCTCCATCTCTCTGGTGGAGTAGGGAGGGACATGGGGAGTAACTAAAGAGGAATCTTTTCAGCCATCTCAAGTTCATGTATAATTCCTAGGCAAATGTACCATATTTGCTCAAATACAAGATGGCCCGGAATATAAAATAACCCCCGAATAATTAGATTCTATGTATGGAACATTTATTCATTTGTTATAATTTTCCAGGTATAGAATCTAAGTATTGGAGGGTTGTCTTGAATCTTCCCCTACTCCCCACTGCTACAGCAGGGAAAGGGTGTGTGTGTGTGTGTGTGGGTATGTGTGGGTGTGGGTGGGTGGCAGGGGGTAGGGGTGGCTCCCTTGCCCCCTGCCCTACCCACTTCTTCCCCCTGCAGCTTTCCTGAACCCCTGCCACCTGCACCCTCCCCACCCTGAGCTCCCCAGTCTCTGCCCCTCCTCACACTCCGCAGTCACTGCCTTTCCCCACCTGCTACTCCAGTCTCTGTCCCTTCCCCTCTCCCCCTGGCCCCCCTTACCATCAGATGCTGCTCCTTTGCAGCGAACAGCACGTGGAAGCTCAGCCCTTGCCTGGCCATGGCCATGCGGCAGTGATTGGTGCTTCTGACTGGCAGGGGAAGGAGTTTCCATATGCTCTGTGCCTGGGAGGGACCCCAGCCAGAACTAGAGCTGAGCTGCACCAAATGTGAGGGGGAGGGAAGGAGCAGAAGCTGCAGACAGGAAGCAGGGTGGGGGCAGGTGGCTGCTGTGGATCTGACTCTGGCCTTGAGCCAGGATTGGGGCCAGAGTCAGATCCACAACAGCCACCTGCCTCTTCCCCCTGCTCTGCTTCCTATGTGCTGATGGGAGGGTGGGAGGAGGGGGGCGGGGCAAGCCTTGCCTTATAGTCAAGTAAATACAGTAACAATGTGGCCCAGGTTCTCACTTTCATTTTTTCCCCATACCAGTTCTTTCTACTCTGTTCCTTAAATACCTGTTATGTAGTATATTGCACCTTCACACAGTATTTCCCCAAAAATAAAATGTAACTAGGTCAGGCCATAGTTGTGTTACTGTCATAAATGCTCTTTCAGGGGCCCTGATGGAGCGACTTGTTCAAGAGGAGTACAGCCATGACTGCACTGAAGTTGACATAAAATATTCAACTACTGAAGGAAAATAAAGGAAATTCACCACCCGGTGCCAAACTCAGCCTCCTAAACGAGAAAAAAAGATATTATAAAAACAGAAGGGGAAAAAATGATGAACTGAGAAACAAGAACCACAAACATGCCTCATCATGCTAGATAGACCATTCAAACAGCAGAATGTTAAGGAACAAAAACAGGAAGTTGTTTCATTTAAGCTGATCTGTACAACTGAAGATCAGACTGAATGGCATCAGCATTTCTTCGGCAATTAATTCTTACAGAAGAAATACTATTTTTAAAAGTTACTTTTAGGGAGGAAGCATGTATCATGTTTCCTTAGATCTCAAATATAACACCTTCAGTGAGTTTCCTTTCAGCAACATACTTAGGAACATAGACACTGACACGTTGGATTGAATTGAGCCTATCAAGCCCAGTATCCCATCTCGGATAGTTGATAATACCAGATGCTCATGAGATAAGTGCAAGAATCCTATAGTGGGCTGACATGCAACATTCTGTCCCCAAACTGATGGGTAATAGATCAGTTTATTGGGAATCCCCAATAAAAAAATCCAAAAGTCATTCTGTAAAAAAAAAAAAAAAAAAGCCTCTACTCACCATAGAAGCAGGGGCTGGGGGGGGCGGCTCTGGGGCCTCCTGGCAGAGCCCCGCCCAGGCAGCACAGGGCAGCAGGGGGCAGCGGGGCCCGGGCTGGGGCAACTGGGGCTGTCACCCAGCCCTGCCCTGTATGGATGGGCCCCCAGTGACTCAGACAGGCAGCTAGAACTGCTGGTAAGTGCTGGCGGGGGTTGGGTTTTTTGGGGTTTTTTTTTTAATTGTGGGGATGCAGGGGTGGGGGGCAGGGATTGGGGGCTTCA